>NW_007108882.1:0-879 GCF_000164805.1 Carlito syrichta
GAAAAACCACAGTTTAGCAGATTAGTGCTCTACAACAGAACTTTGAAGGAGTTTATGAAATGTGCCTTTCTGTGTGGAAGAGAGCGGCTCGAAGGTAGATGTCACATACCCACTGTCCTATGCAGTGGGCCATGACTTGGCTAGGAGGGTGTGGATCGACTTAAGGGATACCATTTCAGCGTCTCTTTCATCAGGATCCCTTGCTGTTAATGGTGATTTCATTCCTTGCCTTTTCTCTTCGGATTGGCACCAGGAGCGCATCTCCAGCCTTCCTCTGTAACGTTTAGTAGCCTTAGCAAATCCTCCTTGCTCCTGTGGAAAGCTTCCTAATGTTGTTATTCAGAGGAACTGAACCATTCAGTGGGACTGTGTTTCCACATAGTCCCCAGCTCAATTTGGGTTGAAAAGAGAAAAGATTGTAGTGAATTGAAGAAAAGGGAACACATGACAAGGTACGTTCTTATAAAATCAAGTCTGCAGCCATTCAGGGGAGTAGAAGAGAGGACAGGGACAGAAACAAAGAGTAGATTGCCCATTATGCCTTTGCTTCTAAAGTTAAGATGCTGGACTCTAGCATCCAGTGGCTGTGGAAGAAAAACATGACCAATCACAGGTCCCAGTTATGAGTATGCTGTACGAGGATAAAGAAGACTGTTTTCTGATTCTTTAGAATCAGCTTATGAGCTACTTGGCTTTAGCCAAAAGACTTTTCAGTCTTGGATGGAAAACTCAATTCAGACTACTAGAACCTAGCTGGGAGAGAAGGAGGCCAATCCAGGGAGTAAAGGCATCAGGAAGAGGATAGAGCCCGGGTCGTGTATATGGGCCAGTCCCTCCCCGGGGGATAAACTAAGTCGTGGGTCTTATCATTTTCCGGCA
>NW_007108883.1:0-907 GCF_000164805.1 Carlito syrichta
TTCTGACTCCTGTGTAATTTTTACATGTGTTCTTTAGGCTCCAATATATTATGATTTTTCTAAAGATATCTGTTATTGATTTCTAGTATAATTTTATTTTTGTCTACAAGGAGATATTGTGTGATGCCTTCTCTTTTAAAATTATTAAGGCGTGTTTTATGTCCCAGATTGTGTTTTATTTAGAGACTGTTCCATAAGAAACAGAAAAATGCATATTCTGCTTTTGTTTGGTAAAGTAGTATTTAAATGTCAATTAAATCCAACTAACTGATGGTTCTGAGTTCTACAGTGTACTTGATTTTTATTGCCTCGATTTGTCCATTTCTGATTGAAGCAGGTTACAATCTCCAACTATGATATTGGATTTGTGAATTTCTCCTTAAAATTCAATCAGTTTTAATCTTATGTATTTTGATGCTTTGTTGTTTGGCACATACACGTTGAGGAGTATGTCTTCTTACAGTAGTAACCTTTTTATCATTATGTAATACTCGTCTTCATTTCTGATAACATTCATTTCTCTGAAGTCTGCTCTGACTGAAATTAATATAGCTACTCACTCCCACTTTATTTTGGTTAGTGCTAGAATTGTATACTTTCTCCATTCATTTATTTTTAATCTATATGTGTATTTATATTTAAAGCATATTCCTTGTAGACAACATAAAGGTGGGTCTTGTTTTTTGACTCACTGTTTTAAATGGTACACTTAGATGATTGATATTTAATTTGATGAATGATATTATTGGATTAATATCTAATGTATTTGTTATCATTTTCTTTTTGTTGTTCTTATTCTTTGTTACTATTTTTTGTCTTCCAGTTTGTCTTTGCTTTTCCTGGTTTTGGCTGACCATTTTATATTTATTTCCTTTCATTTTTTTAACATATTATTTATGTTTTTAAA
>NW_007108884.1:0-1241 GCF_000164805.1 Carlito syrichta
GGGACCAGTGGACACTGGCCCGAGTCCAAGCAGCATAAAGCAACAGGCAAAACTCTTTCCATTGAGCTGTGTTTCCATGGTTGGTGGTCCACCCATGACTGCAGAGGCTGTCTTTTCAAGGGGCTATGCGATTGTTGATGCCATCTGCCCCCCTGCTTTTGAGGCCGAACAAGGACAGGACTCTGCTTCGCTCATGTATTTAACCACCAGATTTTGCAGCGACGGTCCATCTAGAGCCACTCTACAGACCACAACCTTTAAAAACTTACTAAATAGGCAATGTTTCACCATTAGTCTCGCTTTGGACAATAGATGCCAGTCCGCTGTTCATCCACATACGAACAAGACACAGAGAGTGGCCGATTGCAACACTTGCTTCATTATAATAATAAAAACACCAGTCAGACACAGAAGCTCATGACTGTGATCCCAGCATTTTGGGATGCAGTGGCAGGAGGATATGTTGAGCTTGGAAGTTTGTCGGGAAACTTCATCGTTATGAAAAATACAAAAAACCCTGGAGTATGGTGGTGTGTGTCTTGAGTCCCAGCAACTCAGAAGGCTGAAGTGAGAGGACCGCTTGAGCCCGATTGTTCAAGTCTGCGATGCACTCTAACCCGGGCAATATAGCAAGACTCTGTATCTACAAAACAAAAACACAAAAAACCCAAAGTAGGTTAAGCTAATTCATCATTTTTTATACTTGAAATTTATTTATTCTATGTCTGCATATTTAAAGCTTATTCCTGCTGACACACACCTTCTTGATGCTTCACCCCTCTCCTTCCATAATAAAAGGCGCTGGGCAGCCCCCTTCAGGGAGCCAGCTCTCAAATCTTCCTCCCGTGTTTTCTCCTTTGAACAAATTCCCAGTAAAACCTTGTCTGAGGATCTGTTTGGTCTCATGTCAACGTATAATACATGAGAGTCGAAGAATCTGTGGTCACCAACACTTTTCTTTTTGAGTTGGAGTCTCACTCTGTCACCCAGACTGGAGTGCAGCGGCCGCTCCCGGCCACCGCAGCCTCTAACTGCTGGGCTCTGGCAACCCTTCCGCCTCAGCCTTCCAAGTAGTTGGAGTTACAGGCATGCACTACCAACCACACCTGGCTGATTTTTGGATGTATCGTAGAGATGAGGTCTTCTGCCTAGGCGGGTCTCGAACCCGCAGGCTCAGGCGCTCACAAACTTATTATTATAATGAAGCAAGTGTCGCGATCGGGCACTTTTCTTCAATGAAG
>NW_007108885.1:0-1130 GCF_000164805.1 Carlito syrichta
TTTAGAGTTAATTTTTGTGTATAGAGATAGATTGGGGTCCTTTATGAATCTTATGCCTGTGGTCAATTTACCAAATAGGTAATTTACCGAATAGGTTCTCATCTCTCCAGTGGTGGGTGGGGGAGACTTTGTTGAAGATGATTAGGTTGAAAAATTGAGGTTTTGCTTCTGGAATCTCAATTCTATTCCATTAGTCTATATTCCTGCTCTTGTACCAATACCAGGCTATTTTGATTATTGTAGCTTTATAGTAAAGTTTAAAATCTGGTAGTGTGATACCTCCAGCTTTGTTTTTGTTGCTGAGGATTGTTCTGACTATTCTTGGTCATTTATGTTTCAATATGAATGCCTGTATTGTTTTTTCAAGATCTGAGAAGAATGTTGCTGGTAATTTGATGGGTATTGCGTTAAATCTGCAGATTGCCTTAGATGGGATGGACATCTTAACAATGTTGATTCTTCCAATCCATGAGCATGGGATATTTTTCCACTTGTTTGTATCATCTTTGAGTTCTTTGAACAGTGTTTTGTGGTTTTCATTATAAAGGTCTTTCACGTCTCTAGTTAGAAAGATGCCAAGATATTTCATTTTTTTGTGGTTATTGTGAATGGGATTGTGCTTTTTATTTGGGGTTCTGCTTGTTTATCATTGGTGTAAAGAAATACTACTGTCTTTTGCACATTTATTTTATACCCTGAGACTTTGCCAAACTCCTTTATCAGTCAAGGAGGTTTCTGACAGATTCGCTTGGGTTTTCAAGGTATTCAATCATGTTGTCTGCAAAGAGAGATAACTTGACTTCCTCTTTTCCTATTTGGATGCCCCTGATCGCCTTCTTTTTTTCTGATTGCTCTAACCAGAACTTCCAAAACTATATTGCACAGGAGGAATGGGAGTGGACATCCTTGTCTTGTTCCAGTTTTCAGGGGAAATAGTTCCAATTTTTGCCTATTTAGGAGTATGCTGACTATGGTTTTCTTATAGATGGCTTTTACTATTTTGAGGTATGTTCCACCTATGCCTAGGTGTTCAAGAGTTTTTATCAAGAAGGGGTGCTGGATTTTATCAAAAAATTTTTCTGTGTCTAATGATATAATGTGACTTTTGTTTTGACATCTGTTGATGTATT
>NW_007108886.1:0-769 GCF_000164805.1 Carlito syrichta
ACAATCTTTCCACGAGATCATTCAAGAAAATTTCCCTTATCTAATCAGTGATACAAAAATTCAAACACAAGAGATTCAGAAAACCCCCGCAAGACAACAAATGAGAAGATCAACTCCTAGACACATAATAATTCGCCTAAATAAAGTAGGCACAAAAGAAAAAATCCTAAAGGCAGCAAGAGAAAAAGGCCAGATCACCCACCATGGAAGACCCATCAGAATAGCAGCAGATTTATCTGCAGAAACCCTGCAGGCTAGGAGAGCTTGGAGCCCTATCTTCAAAGTCCTAAAGGATAAACAATTTCAACCAGGAATAACCTACCCAGCCAAGCTAAGCTTCATCAGTGAGGGAGAATTAAAATCTTTCCCAGATATCCAATCCCTAAGAACTTATGCAGCCACAAAACCATCTCTACATGAAACACTTAAGAAAGTACTAAACACAGAAGAAAAGGAAAAAAGAACAACGTTCTTCACAAGAGTACAGGGAAAAGAATAAAATATACACGAACCAACCCCAAAAGCAAAAGAAAGACAAAAAAAAAAAGAAAAAGAAAAAAGAAAAAACCAAGCGGAAGAACAATAACTCAATAAGAACTCCATGATAGGGACGAACTCTCACATTTCAATAATTAGTCTGAATGTGAATGGACTAAACGCACCACTGAAAAGACATAGAATGACAAAATGGATAAAATATCACCAGGCAACAATATACTGCCTTCAAGAGACCCATCTCACTAGAAAGGACATACACAGACTCAAAGTA
>NW_007108887.1:0-1108 GCF_000164805.1 Carlito syrichta
AAGCCGGAATCACAGGCACGCGCTACCACACCCAGCTAACTTTGATTTGTTGTAGAGATGAGGTCTCTTTTTAATGTAACTAATAGGTTAGTTTAAAAATGACTTTAGAAGGAAAAACCTTGTGTAATAATATATTAACTTCTACCAGATTTCTTCACAAATGTTGCTTTCTCAGGAATGTCTTCTCTGATGTCTTGATTTCTTTAGAAGCCCTCATTCTATAGCACTTCATAAATTAGTTTCAGGACAGTAATTACAGTTTGTAATTATAAATTTATTTTGCATGGTTTTTTGGTTAATGTCTATTACTCTAGACTACAAGTGCCAATAAGTCAAAGTTTTTGTGTCTTTTTCACATGCAATTTATACCTCTGGAGACTAGCAACGTGTGTCTGTATAATAGCCTTCCAAGAAATATATTCTATATTATGATAAATAAGGAAATATAATTTATTAATAGCTCATTATTGATCAACAATATGGAATATAAAAATTCATGGATTTTTAAAATCTTTTGTTTCAGGTAGTACAGCAGAATGCAATATAAAACCTAAAACTTTGGAATCAGAAAAATTTAGGCTTAAATTTTACTTTCACTCACAATTTAATGAAAGAGTAACCTCTGAAGAGAGGAAACTATAAACTGGAACTGGAACAGGAACTATCTGTTAGATCTGGTATAGAGTGTGCATTTAGGTAAAATGAATTAAAGAACTATCCTGACTTACCTCGGAATCTTCTGGTGGCAATATATTATAGCTTTTGGAAGGTCTTAGGAAAATGTACTAACATCCTCATCCCAGGAAGGCACAAAACTTAGAAGAAATAGCAGGAGGATCTTTTTTGAAGCCTGTTAAACTCTTCCCTTGACAGAGAGGAATGTTTTTTAAGTGACCCTCCACTTATTGTCCTCTATAAGGAGTGCATGGCTTTTATTTTCTTCTCTTTATTTCCCCTGAGGATCAAGAACAGAGTGCTTCAACCCAAAGGAAGAGGAAGCTACAACTTCGATTCACCTCCTTCTCAAGTGTTGGGGTTACTACCTGGCTGTTGAACATTAGTGTAGATGTGTTTCTCTATTTCTTTATACTCTATTTTTTTGAAGTCC
>NW_007108888.1:0-779 GCF_000164805.1 Carlito syrichta
ACATATTAATGACAGGAACACTATGATGACTATCAAATTATGCCAATGAAATAAAAGATAACTAGTTGGATGCAAGTAGACACAGACTTTAAAATTCCATAAGTTAATCATTGATTTTTGGAAAATTTGATCCCTAGATTGCACAGTAACAATTCAGCAATGACACATGGAAATAAATCAAGAAGACACAGGTGTTATGGAGACATTGTTCTACATTTCTACAGACATGTTGAACGATCTTTTATAGATTTGGTCTATTAGTTCCTTTGAAAAATCCTCTTTGACTTATTCACTTAATTCAATAATAATCAACCCTAACTTAATATGAGGCACTGCAACAGTAACTTGATAAACCATTTGCAAAGAGGATAAACAACAAATTATAATATATTGTTATAACTACAAAGTGCTTTAGGAGCAGGTAAAAGCTTCTCAAAGGAAGCTGAAATCTGAAGAAAACCTAGAAATTCACCAGATTTTAAAAAAGTGGAATGGTGCAGAGACAGGATTATACAAAGAAAGGGAACCACATATACAAAATCAAGGCAACATACAGATAGCATGATAAATTCAAAGATGTAATCATATTTTAATGTGAATGGAGTTTAGAATGTCAGTCACAGGAAAATCAAGTAATGAAACAGAGAAGTATGAAGAAAACAGATCAGAGTATGAAAGAAGATAAGTCTATATTCTTGGAATAATGGAAAACTGTTTAAAGGGCTGTATTTTGTTTTGTTTTATACAGAGGTATGTTGGGTATTCTCCATTAGGCCTTC
>NW_007108889.1:0-1266 GCF_000164805.1 Carlito syrichta
TTCTGAACTCCTTTTGACAAATCTACTACTCAAGTTTTTGTCAATTTAAGTCATATTTATGATCATCATTATTTTCTTATTTTTACAATATGAAATGTGTTTTCAAGATATTTAGATGTATATCTTTTTGTTTAACTTGTTTCTATTCTTACTTCCAGTCCTTCCGTCTATGACTTCCTCATTCTTGTTCTTTCTCATTTTTCTGTTAAATACCTTTAATTAGTATATTCAGAAAAGTGACAGCGTTTCTATATCATTGCCCATATATGAATATTTTCTACTGCTTTTTACCCAGGAGCGTAAATCAGATTCTCCTAACCTCACATCTGCCTAAAAACTCCATCATAACTTGTTTGGCATCGTGTCCTTACCCCTCAGGCAGAGATTTTTGCTAAGGTAACACAGTCTGTTTACATCTGTCAGTCTGTCTGACTGACATCTGTCAGTCGTGGCCTCAGATGTACCTGGAACAGGTGAAAGTCTGTGAGCCAGTCCTTTGGAATTTAGTGTGATTGACAAGGCTGAGATTAACCATGTCTTGTTTCTGCACAGGCATCCTGACTTTCTATTCTTAGATGCCTGGCTAGGTCTGGGCCACAGTCATCTCTGTGGCTAACACTTGAACAGGGATGGACTGTCTGCCCCTCCAGAACCACATGCAGTGGGAAGAGGGAATTCTCTGAACAAATGGCAGTACTCTTTTCTAGAATGTGGGGCCAGGGATGCGAGGTAGCCAGAAAACCACGTGCATGCACTACCGGCAAGCAGATGAGAAAGGGCTTTCAGTAAACCTGTCTGAATCCTCTGGGATCTCACTGGAGTTTCTAGATTATGTGATTTAAATCCCAGGAGGTAAATAGAGACCTGGATCTTAGTTCTCATTTCTTTTTTAATGGACACAGGTTTGTTTTCCTTAACTTGGATGATATCAATTGGTTGCCTAGCACATGGTTCTCCGGTCATATTTTTTCCTAAAGAAATCATATAATTTAAACAATAGAAAACTTAATTTGCTTCTATATTCATGTTGTCACAAGAAGCAGGCTTATTATTATGCTGAAGCCACTGGTAGTAGTGGGGGCTTTTGAATTCAGTAGTCATTTTCACCTCTCTCTCTCTCTCTCTCTCTTTCTCCCTCTCTCTCCCTCTCTCTCTCTCTATTAGGCCCAGAACCAATGCAATATTTAACATCTCTCAAGTACCTTCTTGCCACTACTTTCTTATTTTCACAACATGGAATAGTTGTTTCATGCAAAAAGAGAGAAG
>NW_007108890.1:0-869 GCF_000164805.1 Carlito syrichta
GATTCCAGCACTTTGGGAGACTGAGGCGAGTGGATTGCTTACCTGTGGGTTTGAGACCCACCTGGGCAACTTGGTGAGATGTCTTCTCGACAGTAAATCAAAAATTAGCTGGGCAAGATAGCCCATTCCTGAAGTTCTGGCTACTTTGAAGGCTGAGGTGGAAGGATCGCTCGACCCCAGCAGGTCAAGGCTGTGGTGGCCAGGAGTGTGCCACTGCACTCCAGTCTGGGTGACAGAGTGAGACCTCAACTCAAAAAAAGAATCATTGTGTTGTGTTGAGCATTTTTAGTTCCTTTTAATTTATTTTTTACTGTTGAGCTATTCACTGACTCTTGCCTGCAATCTCAATACGATGGGAGACTTATCTTGGAGAATTGCTTGAGGCCAGGAGTTTGAGACCAGCTGGTAAATATAACAATAGCCCATGCCTGGAACATACCAACATCCCTAGCTGTTCAGGAAACTGAGGAAGCAGGATCATTGAGCCCAGGAATTGAGGAAAAACCACCATCGCATTCCAGCCTGGCCAGCAAAATGAGACCCTGTCTGTAAAATACAAAATATGTGAGATTACTGGAGATAAACTCTGAATTAGAAAACTTAAATCTCTTATAATGGACAGTAAGTCTCTCTGCTCTGCTCCAAAGTGAGACTTTTTTTTTTCCCTTTTAATTTTTATTTTGAAATTGTGGGTTACAATTGAGGGTTAGGTATACAAATGTTCCTTGTGAGGTACCCTTATTAATGAGGTGTGTCCCACCTTCCCCAGGTGGATAGCTGTTATGACTAAGTGAGAGAATTCACGCCAGCAAACTGAGTTTAACGTGCAGGTCAAGAGCAGGCAAATGCCAGAAAAAAATAACTCTTAA
>NW_007108891.1:0-745 GCF_000164805.1 Carlito syrichta
CCAACCATACGGTAAAGTGAAGCCTGTGGTAGTTGTGAGTGTGCCACTGCACTCCAGCCTGGGCAACACAATGAGACTTCCACTCAAAAAAACAAAAACTAGTAACTCGTAAACATTTTTGTTTGTTTGTTTAGCAATGATGATACCTTGAACATTTTGAGAAATAGAGACTGAAATTCATTGTGCCTTGATATCATGGTGGCCAAAGTGAAGAGATTGATTTGGCAGGGAACAGAATTCTCAGGCATTTGGGGTCTTATAGCGGTTGTTTCTCAATGCAAATCAATAATTTATTCATAAAGATATAGTTTCCAAATTTGCAGTTTTTTTTTTATTGGTGCAATTTTCTTAAGCTTGCATTACTGTTGGGCCCTCACTTAAAAATGGAAAGATCAGATAATAGCAAATAATCACTATACTGTTATTACTAGCTCTCCTTCAACTCTTAAATTGAGGCACAAAAAGTTTACTTTATTAAAATCAGGATGTATGCCACACATTGAGGAAAAAAGGAGGGGAGAAGAGAAGGACTGATAGAAAGAATGCATCTTAAAGTTTGACTTGGGAATGATATCTCAGAATTGGGATGCCTTTGGCAATTCAACACCTTTGACTAATAGTTTGAGTTAATCAATCAGTGACCTGTATTCAGTATTCCTTCCAAGTCTTTGTAGTGTTTTACCTAAATGCTTTTCCTAAAGATCGATTTGTTTGAGAGTTACCATGTTCACAGTTTAGCCATCAT
>NW_007108892.1:0-802 GCF_000164805.1 Carlito syrichta
CGATTGGCTGAAACCTTTGCTGCAACTCCACTGCATCTCAGTTTCTCCCCTCCACCCCCCCAATCTACCCCACTCCGCTTCCCAGGGTCCCTCAGGTGTGTTGATTCTGAGCATGCTCTGCAATAAACCTCCTACTGCCATCTCAAAGTCTACTCCTGGGGAAACTGACCAGTAACCCTGTCTTTAAGTAAAACTGGAGTCCTTTCCTAATCAGCTTGATCACAGTTATCTAAAAATTTTCTTGATTAGTGTTATATTCCATTCAGAATGGCCTCTTTGAGACAGGCAAGGACTAAGCCAGAACTGTATTTGGTAGAGTGATGGTTGGGGGCCAAAAAGCATGCAGGAGGAGGAGGAGGAGGAGGTGAGGTTCTGGTAGTGGAAGGAAAGAGCAGATAGAGTTCTAAGTGCTAAGAACAAATCCCTGGGTGCTGATCAGGTGGATACTTGCACTAAATTCAGAAACAGGGCAGCCTCAAGCAAAAATGTAAATTAGACAACATTTGTTCTACTCTCCCCAGTGCCTTTTTCCTCCATGGAACCATCAGAACCTATCCCTGGAAAAGATTTGATAAGCTATTTCCCCCTTATTGTGACTTAAGTCAGCAGATTTGTATTGAGTTTTTTTTTTCAATTACACAAATATTTGTATTTCAAGTATTTTTATGGAATAAAAAATGTGGTCCTTTTGTTAAAAGGAATTCTAAGAAGCTACAAGTAGGTAGAGGCATTAGGGGTCGGAAAGAGGAAGTTTTTCCTCTTCCCAACCACTCAAAATCAGTTCTCAATGGGGAGTTATTTA
>NW_007108893.1:0-787 GCF_000164805.1 Carlito syrichta
CATAGTTAAGTCAGTTAGCCAATAGCCAGATGGCTAGCTAGTTAAGTAAGCAAGCTAGAGAGTTATTTAGCTTGTTTGCTAGCTAGTTGTCAGCTAGATAGCCAGCTATTTAGTCAGCTAGCTAGTCAAGTCAGCCAGCAAATCAACTAGTTACTTAGTTAACTAGTCAGCTTGAAACTCAGCTATCTGGTCAGCTAACTAGTGGGCTCTCTCGATTTCCATCAGTTCAGCTAACTTGTCAGCTTGCTCACCTGCCAACCAGTCAGCAAACTAGTCGGCTTGCTCACCAGTCAACAAGTCAACAAACTTGTCGGTTACTTGCAGGACAACAAGTCAGCTAACTAATCGGCTTCGTCACCAGTGGACTAGTTAAGTTAGATCACAGGGCGGCTAGCTCGCCAGTCCACTAGTTAAAGCAGCTCACCTGTCGGTTCACTTTCCGGACGACTAGTTCAGTTGGCTCAGCACTCGGCTCAATCACCCATCGACTAGTTAAAGCATCTGAACTGTTGGCTCACTCTCCAGCTGACTAAATTCAGCTGACCAGTGAACTCACATGATGGCCGACTAGTTAAGTCAGTTGATCAGTTGGCTCACTCACTGGCCTACCAGTTAAGTCAGTTAACTAAGTCTGCTTGCTAAACAGCTGGGTAGCTAAGTAAGATAACTATGTCAGCTAGCTCACTAATTAGCTAGCTATTTAAGTCAGCTACTTAAGTCTACTACCAAACTAGTTAGCTAATTAGTTAAGTCAGCTAGTTATTCAGCTAGCTAAATAGTTCACTAA
>NW_007108894.1:0-1033 GCF_000164805.1 Carlito syrichta
CGTAATAATAGAACTCTCATCATCCTCCGGGGTATGGGGTGACCATGCAAAGTTGCCGACAGGGCCTATCGATCTCTCACAGCAGTTTGGGTCCTGGGTAAGTTCTCATTCACATTTTGAAGCTCCAAGAATTTTATGTTTTGAGCTCTGTGAGTTTGGACATTTTCTAAACAAATCTAGACTGTGTTCAGAAGTTTCTGAAATAGTAAATAGAACCAAATAAGATATTTAAAATAAATGTGTTGTCCTTTGACAGTTCTGGCAAAACAAATTCCCAAGAGGCCCTGAGGAATGCAGAAAAGGGCTAGCTGACCCCTTTGAGAGAGTGTCTTCCTTCTGAGGTTTGCGAGGAAGCTCTTCTAAGACAAAGCTGCTATTTTTGTATTGAGTCCTCATACACTTGGCTTTAGAATCCAGGGTTTTTTGCTGTGAGAGGGTGTGTGACCTTGGGGTTGGTGTTGAGAATCATTTGTGCCATGATCAGTTGTGCTGTGAGATGGCAGGTGACCTTGAGGTAGGTCTCTAGGGCCAGTTTTCCAGTGGGAGTGTGCGTGGCCTTGGGGTGAGTCCTGATGGTCATTTATCCCATAAAAGGGTGTGTGACTTTGGTGTGTGTCCCAAGGGTCAGTTGTGTTGGAGAGAGTAAATGACTCTGGGGAGGGTCCTGAGGGTCACTGTGCTGTGGGATGACGCATTACCTTGTGTTGGGTTCCTAGGGTCAGTTGTGTTGGAGAGGTCAAATGACCTCTGGGTTGGACTCCGTGATCAGTTATTTATGGCACATGCATGCTGCTAAAGTGTCTCGAGTTATTCAATATATTATTTTCATACAAGCAAGATAATCATACACATTAATAATTTATGTAAACTTTTAAGTTTTCTTTAAAATGTTTAGCAGTGCTATTAAGTATAAAGAGCTTAAACATTTTCTTTAATATATTTGAGGGAATACTTATTCTACACATATACTTTGTATCCTCTTAAGCAAAATAATAATCATTTTGAAAATATTAAATACCAAAGAAAAGATCTA
>NW_007108895.1:0-763 GCF_000164805.1 Carlito syrichta
CTTCCTTGGAGACAATGTTCTCAGCTCTTTGTAAATATATGGAAGAGGCTTTCTCCTGTGCCTGCCTCCTCCCTGGGCCATGACTCAGACACCCGGGACTGGGATTAGGGAATTTCACTCTGGGGCATACTGCTCCTCTTCCTCCCTGGTCCTCTATCTTCCAGTGCTACTGAATCTGCATTTAAACCTCAGATCAGAAACAAACCTACACTCTCCTCCATGTCAGGCAATGAGACCAGAGACAGACATCATAGATATCTGGGCTCAGCCCTCAGTGACCTTCTCTGCCCTTCCTCCCTCACATGAACCCATATGGGGGATTCTTCCTATAGCAGGTGCTAGTACCTGGCCCTGAAAAACCTCCTGCTGGGCAGAGTCCTCCACCCCTGACTCAAAGCTAGAGTGCTGTCTAAGTGACATTAATGTATGGGAGGTAAGTGGCTTAGTTATCCCCTGAGCATTAGGTTGCAGCCAACCAAATGAGCAAAGGACACTTCTTTGGGAACACCCTAAGAACTTAGTTCACACTGACTGGAATGCAAAGGGTGACTAGCGGTCCTGACTTGCTGTGATGGAGGAGTTTGAGGGCTCAGAACTTTCAGTACTAAAATCTGAAAAATCCCCAACAAGCCAGATGACTGCTTTATCTCAGATGTCCATGTGACCTAGTGTAATGGGAGATGGAATGCAGCCTGATTGTCCCACACCATAGCCCTTCACCTCACAGTCCATGTGGTCTGCACAGACATTGTCAATACAGTCC
>NW_007108896.1:0-788 GCF_000164805.1 Carlito syrichta
CACCCTGCGACAGCACACGTAGCCGACTTGCCCTATCTGCACACTCGATGGACCGGATCTGTTTTCAATGGTACGTTTATGTTCATCATCTCTTTTCGCTCAATATAGGGCTGAATGGCATGTCCTTCCACATCGAACCCTTGGCTAAGTTCAGGGTTACAAAACCGATGGCTTTAGATCTTGCCACGACTCGAGGAGGCACACGTGAATCATCCATACCGAGGGTTGCGCTTTTTTTTTTCTTTGAGTTGCGGTCTCGCTCTGTCGCCCGGGCTGGAGAACGGTAGCAGGCTCACGGCCACCACAGACTCGACCTACTGGGCTCAGGGGATACTTCCATCTCAGCCTGACAGATGGCTGGAAGTACAGGCACGTGCCAGCGTGCCGGGCCGAGAGGGTCACGCTTTTATTCCAGAGGAATCGGGGAACGTCACGGCAACGCTAAGCCAGATGGGACCGGCGTGAATACTATAGGTGACGTGAATGTTTACGCCGGAAAGGTTTCCGATTGGTTTTCCGATGCGTTTTCTTGCCTCCCACCGAGATAACGGGGCCTCCTTTCAGGCATAGGGAAGTTCTTCTTCACTATGTTTATAATACCGATGTTCGTATGTTTAAGCCGTCACGCTCTATACCCCATGTGTTATTCGAATTCCTGCGCTCGTGACTGAGCCTATCGAGTGTGACAGCCAGCGGAGGGAAAGAGGCAGAGTCGCGTTTCCGTGAAGGCGGCATGACGTAGCTCTTCCCGTGATAGAGATCGTGGCTTCGACTGACAGTTGGGGAAA
>NW_007108897.1:0-600 GCF_000164805.1 Carlito syrichta
GATTCTGACTGGAGTTAGGTGGTATCTCAGTATGGTTTTGATTTGCAACTCTCTGATGATTAGTGAGGTTGAACATTTCTTCATGTGTCTATTGGCTGCTTGGATGTCTTCCTTTGTGAAGTGTCTGTTCATATATTTTGCCTATTTTATAATGGGGCTGTTTGTTTTTTTTTCTTTTCAGCACATTTGAGTTCCTTGTAGATCCAAGATGTTAAGCCTTTGTCAGACCTGGACTTGGCAAATACTTTTTCCCAGTCTGTAACCTGTCTCCCTGCTCTCTTGATGGTTTCTTTGACTTTGCAGAAGCTTGTCAGTTTAATGAGGTCCCACTTGTCTATCTTATCTCTTATGGCCTGTGGGTTTCGGGTTTTTTGTTCAGGAATTGGACGCCAGTTCCGATTTCCATGAGGGTATGTCCTTCATTTTCTAAGGTTCTTATGGTTTGAGGTTTTACATTTAGGTCTCTGATCCATTTGGAGTTAATTTTTGTGTATGGGGATAGATAGGGGTCCTGTTTCAATCTTCTGCATGTGATCAGCCAGTTTTCCCAGAACCATTTACTGAATAGGTTCTCCTCTCCCCAGTGGTAGGTGGTGGAGG
>NW_007108898.1:0-1076 GCF_000164805.1 Carlito syrichta
TTGAGTTGGAGTCTCACTCCATGGCCCAGGCAGGAGTATAGTAGCATGCTCATAGCCACCCAGCATTGATGTGTCAGGTTCCGGCAATCCTTCTGCCTCAGTCTTCCAAGTAGCCAAAACTACAGGTGTACACTGCCACACCAGGCTCATTTTTTAATTTATTGTAGAGATGAGATCTTGCCAAGTTGTCCAGGCTGTTCTCACACTGGTGGGCTCAGACAATACCCTCACCTCGGCCTCCCAAAGTGCTGGGATTACAGGCTTGAGCCACTGCACTTGGCGTAGAGAAGTTTGAACTGAAAAAGTTAGAAGGCTCACATAAGTCAGCAATGTATTATTAGCAAATTTTATTATAAAAGTTACAGCAGACATAGGACCTTACTGATAAATTGACAAGACATTAAAGGACCTTGTGCAGTGGGTGCAGGTGGTTATCAAAGACAAGGAAAATGACCATTCCTTAAACTGTGAGGATACCAGTTCTCTCTGTTCACAAATGAAAATAAGGATTTTATATTCCAACACACACCCTTAATTACAACTGTCTTTTTAAGTTTATTAATTCTATAATTATTAGTTATCAACTGCTGAAGGTTGTTAGTGAACCAAGTCTGGCATGCACTAAGATCTTTGCATTGACAAATTCATCTATATTTTTCACCTTCTCATCTTATGTTTAACACGGAGAGAGTTTCAACTCATTTTACATGACTTGATATGTCTGATGACAGAAGCTGGTTTAGACTTGTAAATTCCAGCTCTGGGGTTCAATTAAGAAAGGGCCTGTGCTAGGTGGAGTCTGAAACAGATCTACATATACATTATTTCTGTTCAAGTTTGCCCTGGATGGCTTCTTGTGCAGTCAGATAAATGACTTCATGGCTAAACAACTGACCTTTGAAGCTTTTTTTCTGTCACTTTAAGCACATGAAAGAAATCTTCCCTTTACTTTCTTATCGCCTCTTATTCAAAAAGTATGCTTTTCCTATGAGAACATGGCTGCTTTCTTAAAACCTCATCTCATTCCTTAGTATGTAGCACAACACTTATGATGTTCTGAATTAGAAAAAGTAACC
>NW_007108899.1:0-858 GCF_000164805.1 Carlito syrichta
CGCTCTGGCATCCAGTGGCTGTGGAAGAAAAACTTGACCAATCACAGGTCCCAGTTATGAGTATGCTGTCGGAGGATAAAGAAGACTGTTTTCTGATGCTTTAGAATCAGCTTATGAGCGACTTGGCTTTAGCCAAAAGACTTTTCAGTCTTAGATGGAAAACTGAATTCAGACTACTAGAATCTAGCTGGGAGAGAAGGAGGCCAATCCAGGAGTAAAGGCCTCAGGAAGAGGATAGAGCCAGGTCATGTATATGGCCAGTTCTCCAGGTGATAACTAGTCGTGGGTCTTATCATTTTCAGGCACAACTTGGAATGATTTGTCAGTTAACCTGTGAGCCCGACACGGTGGCGTGCATCTCAAATACCTTCCAGCTACAAGGAAGGGTGAGTCGGGGGCATAGCCTGAGTCCACCAGTTGGAGTCTGCGATGCCCATGAGCACCTCACTGCACTCTAGCCTGGGCGACAAGAGTGAGAATTCACACAAAAAAAGAAACAAGATGCCTACAACTCCTCGTACCCTGTTTCTATGGTATATACCACAAGGCCTGATCTTGACTGCAAATGGTATGCTCTAGAACTGCTCAAACTCTGAGGAAACTGAAACCCTTTCCCCCTCCTGTCTGTGCTGAGACCTCTTGGAAGCTGCTGACTCAGTCTCGATCCCTCAGTCCTCAGAAATTCCCCAAATGTCTGCATCTTGCTCTGGGTTCTGCCAGTTCTGTTCAACCCTTGCTTCCTCAAAGGCTAGGGCAGGCAAAGGTCTGTCCGACTCATCTATGAAACTATTTCCTCACGATGGCGCTGTGGCTCAAGAGGACGCTAACAGGCCTGTCTGACACCCGCCCATCAACTTG
>NW_007108900.1:0-870 GCF_000164805.1 Carlito syrichta
CTATCTACCTACCTATCTACCTACCTATCTACCTACCTATCAAGTTGGGATCTCACTCTGTCACCCAAGCTGGAGTGCTGTGGCAGGATCACAGCTCGCCATAGCCCCAGTCTCCTGGGCTCAGATAATCCTTTTGCCTCAGCCTCCCAAGTAACTGGGACTACAGGCATATACCACCATACCCTGCTAATTCCTTTTCTTTTTTCTCTCTTTTTCTTGTAGAGGTGAGGTCTCACTGTGTTGCACAAGCTGGTCTTGAACTCCTGAGCTCAGGCAATCTTATTCCTTCAGCCTCCCAAAGTGCTGGAAATGCAGGCATAAGATCCTGCACCCGGCCAAGTTATGCTTTCTTATTCCAACCCCAAGGGTCCACCAGAAGGCCCTGCCCCTTGGGCACCCAGAGCAAATCCAGGGAGTCTTGATCAGAACCTTCTCGATTGCTCAGGAAGCTTTTGGTAACAGTGGCCTCAAGAAGCAATGTTCAGGGTATTGTTCTTCTAGAAAGTCCTTGGTCCCTGTGCACATCTGGCTCCTTCCCCAGTCATCTAACTGTTCAGGGCCGGGCTCGTTGGCTCAGCCTGTAATCCCATGCCTTTGGGAGGCTGAGGTGAGTGGATTGTCTGAGGCCGCGGGTTTGAGAACCGCCTGGGCAACTTGGTGAGACCTAATCTCTACAATAAATCAAAACTTAGCCAGGCGTGGTAGCGTGTGCCTGTAGTTCCAGCTACTTGGAAGACTGAGGCGGAAGAATTGCCGGAGCCCAGCAGGTCAAGTCTGCGGTGGCCGGGAGCAGCCACTGCACTCCAGTCTGGGCAACAGAGACTCCAACTCAAAACAAACAAACAAACAGTTCAGGGGTCTTTCAGGGTC
>NW_007108901.1:0-797 GCF_000164805.1 Carlito syrichta
TATTACTCAGCCTATGTGTAAGCCTTCTTGCCTCAGGCCATGTTCATCTGGAGGAAAGGATTGTGTAACTAAAAGCTGTTTATTCTTCCTATGCCATCCTGCACCCCAGGTAGAGTTGCTTATCTGATTGTTCAGATTCCAGGAAGCTAGGAAAGCGCTGTTTACTAATAGGCAAGGTCAATGTGTGTTAAAATGATACATATACAGGTGCCTAATGCTCTTCAAGCTGTTCAGCTCAAGGCTCAGGACTTGAATAAATTGCTCACTTGAGGTGATGGGGTTTTTACTTCCCAAGAGATGGCCTGGGATGGCAAGGTCTTCCAGTGGAGAACCTGGCTTGACCTTGACATTCAGTCAGTATTCAGACACATCATAGAAAGTTGTGTGTGGTACAGGCATACATTTGATTTATAATAAAGGAGGAAATTGATTTCACATTATTGTTTTCCCTTAGGCTTTTTACTTCCTTTGAAAACTAACAGAGAAAAGGGAGTAAAAGACATTGCAACAGTATATATATATATATATATATATATTGAGCTGTAGTCTCTGTCACCCAGACTGGAGTGCAGTGGCATGCTCCCGGCCACTGCAGCCTCGATTTGCTGAGCTCCGGTAATCCCTCTGCCTCAGCCTTCCAAGTAGCCAGAAATACAGGCACACGCTACCAGCCCAGCTAATTTTTGATATATTGTAGAGACGAGGTCTTTCCAAGTTGCTCGGGTGGGTCTTGAACCCACGGGTTCAGGCAATCCACTCTCCTCAGCCTCCCAAAGTGCTGGGATTACAGGGCAAGG
>NW_007108902.1:0-733 GCF_000164805.1 Carlito syrichta
CAAATATTTGTGGAGGAGAAGAATGAATCCTTTCCCTTGGCCCTTTCCACCTCCGATGGCAGTGCGTTGCTCTGTTGTCCCTGGGTCTGACCACAAGACTCGATTCTGGCAGCTCACTAACTGCAATGGACAGAATGGGTCCAGCGCTGACCTGTAAACTCCTATAGCACAGCGACTGTCTGAACAAATTACTTCTATGTCCAGGAACCAGCAGCCTTCCTTCAGTTAAGTGGGGGTTTCATGTTTGTTTGGATTTGCTTAATTTGAATAGGTCTGCTACTGCAGGCACTAGCCCTAGTTGGTAGGGATACAAAGATGAACAACACAATGAATTTGCTACTGGTCAGTGGGAGAGAAGGAACAAGACAAGCAGTTTAATGCTTTTATGATAAAGTTAGCATCCAGGGTCTGGGTACTTGGGAACATGGGGAAGGGATTTTTAACTCAGGAAGTCAGAGAAAGTGTCCCATCTATGTTGAGAAAATGATTGGTTGATTAAATTCACAAATAGGACACGATGACTGTAATCCCGGCAGTTTTGGAAGCCAAGACAGGAAGATCAATTGAGCCAGGAGTTTGAGATCAGCCCAGGCAACATAGCCAGAACCTATCTCTACAAATAAATATTAAAATAGATAAATGAATGACCGTGATCTATTTGGTAATTGTATCTACAAATTTAGGGTTGATAGTAAGTCCAAACATCTATCCCATGACTGCAACACTGAAAATA
>NW_007108903.1:0-788 GCF_000164805.1 Carlito syrichta
CCAGGCGATTGAAAAAGATGGAACTCTCCCCAAATCATTTTACGAAGCCAACATCACATTGATACCCAAGCCAGGTAAAGATCCAACAAAGAAAGAGAACTACAGGCCAATATCTTTGATGAACATAGATGCTAAAATTCTCAACAAGATCCTAGCAAACCGGATTCAGCAATACATCTCAAAAATCATCCATCATGACCAAGTAGGCTTCATTCCTGGCATGCAAGGCTGGTTCAATATTCGTAAAACCATAAATGTAATTAAATACATCAACAGATGTCAAAACAAAAACCACATGATCATATCACTAGATGCAGAAAAAGCTTTTGATAAAATCCAGCACCCCTTCTTGATAAAAACCCTTGAACATCTAGGCATACGGGGAACATACCTCAAAATAGTAAAAGCCATCTACGAGAAACCCACAGCCAGCATACTCCTAAATGGACAAAAATTGGAACCAATTCCCCTGAAAACTGGAACTAGACAAGGATGCCCACTCTCTCCCCTCCTGTTCAACATAGTATTGGAAGTCCTGGCTAAAGCAATCAGAGAAGAGGAGGCAATCAGAGGTATTCAAATAGGAAAAGAGGAAGTCAAGTTATCTCTCTATGCAGATGACATGATGGTGTACCTTGAAAACCCAAGAGAATCTGTCAAAGGTCTCCTTACATTGATAAAAGCCTTTGGCAAAGTCTCAAGATACAAAATAAATGTACAAAGACAATCGCATTTCTCTATACCAATAATAACAAACAGAAACCCAAATAAAAAACACAGTTCCATTC
>NW_007108904.1:0-1148 GCF_000164805.1 Carlito syrichta
CAGGTCGAAGGTGAATCTATTTAACTTATTAGTGATAGTAAGTCAGATAGTGTTGTAATGATGCAATGTAAATGCAGAAATATAACACAGATATGCCAAGCTCAGGGCTCAACCTGTCATCCCAACACTTTGGGAGGCTGAGGCGAGTGGATCGCCTGAGCCCACGGACTAGAGACCAGCCTGGGCAATTTGATGAGACCTCATCTCTACAATAAATAAAAAAATAGCCAGGCATGGCCACACATGCCTGTAGTTCCAGCTACTTGGATGGCTGAGTTGGAAGGGTCACCTGACTTCAGCAGGTCGAGGCTGCAGTGGCCGTGAGACTCCAATTCAAATTTTAAAAAAAGAAATATAACACGGATAATCTATGACAGTGAATCTAGTACTGGTTGAGAACAAATCAGACACTGAGTAAACAAAATATAATCCAAAGAGAAAATTAGAAGTGTTTATTGATAATCCAGGTGTCAAGGTATTTCCAAATGATCCTCAAAGTATAAGTTAAGTTGTTGGACTATTTATTGGAGATGATTTTATAGAAATGATCTCAGCTCAAACTTGTATTATAATCAGATTCACCACAGATTCAAATGGCCAAAGAAATTTTTAAAAAGTGGAGCAATACTACAGTGTCCGAGATGAAAAAAAATTCTAGCATTAAGTATTTTGATGGGACTAGTGAAGAGACCATGGTACATAATTATTGGTCAACATGTCCTTCAGTATAACATTTTGCTTTTCAAAATTAATGACACAGGCTGGGCTCAGTGACTCAGCCTGTCATCCCAGAACTTTGGGAGACCGAGGCAAGGTGGATTGCCTGAGCATGCAGGTTTAAGACCAGCCCGGGCAACTTGGCAAGACATATCTTTATGATTAAAAATAAAAATAAATAATAATGATAGAAAATTTTTTCTTACAAATGTTGCATTTACATTTTTCCAAATATGCAGAAATGCAATGAAATCCAAACAGATTATACAAAATTGAACCTATAATAAGTTATGTTTTAAATAAGTTCAACACTGTAGAAGTCTGATGATATCAATTTTTTAAAATATGTGGAGAAATTGGTGCTTTCATATAAGTTTGGTGGCATATATGCTTTTTCTTATAAGTACTACAGACTCAGTTATCATTATCTA
>NW_007108905.1:0-1210 GCF_000164805.1 Carlito syrichta
ACATCACAATTTAATGGGATATGGGACACCTCTGCTTAAACTTTTATTTTGAAGAGTCTCTTTTTTTCCTGCTTGCTCTGAAGAAATAGCCTGAGATAATGTAACTACTTTGTGTTTGCAATAATTTTTCCCCATAAAGTGGAGACAAGTGTGGGAAGGTTAGTTATTCACTGTACCTAGGTGCTCAGTTAAGGGAAATTCTGTCCTAAGCCAGATGTCAGTGTGAGGAGTCAGGAAACAAAATGGGGGAAAACTGGAAGTTAATTTTCTCTTTGCCACCTGTCAATAACCCTGACTATATTTATGCCATTTAGAAAGCACTGAAAATGTGCAACAACCAAAAGAAGAGGGAGTAAAAATCTAAGGATATAAACTCCTGTCTAATGTGGGCTTTGTGCCAGAGTAATTTGCCAATACAGAGAGTAAAAGCATCTTCTAAAAGGAGACATTTAAATTTTGTTTATTAAGATATTCTTCCCGACAGGACTGATGCTGCTGCTATCAGTTGTTATGTACCTCAAAATATATAGTATCTGTACCATGGCTGCCAACAGCATTTTAATGGCACGTATTATCACAACAGCATTATTTCAAATGTTTTCAAACTGCTGGTCCTTGCAGAATGGGATATTATAGGGTTTTAAGCATACATAGTAAAAAACAAATGAAAAACCCCAAACAAAACAATGTATTTAAAAAGTATTCGGCTAGGCTTGGTGGCTCAGTCTGTATTCCATGTTTGGGAGGTCCAGGTGAGTGGATTGCCTGAGCCCACAGTTTCGAGACCCACCTGAACAACTTGGCGAGACCTCATCTCTACAATAAATCAAAAAAATTAACCAGGTGTGGTAGTGCGTGCCTGTAGTTCCAGCTACTTGGAACACTGAGGTGGAAGGATCTGCATAGCCCAGCATGTCAAGGATGTGGTGACCGGGAGCGGCCACTGCACTCCATTCTGAGTGACAGAGTGAGACTTCAACTCAATAAAAAAAAAGTAATTCAAGAACATTGAAATGTATAACATAATTTCTATTCCTCTAAATGTCCCCGCTCTGTCTCACCCCAGGCATCATTATTGTTTCCTACTGCTCAAGAGATATCCCTTGTTACAAATGCTTAATAACCAGGAATTTGCAAGCAATTTCCCAGTTGAATATACTATGAAAAATGTATAGGAATAGATCACTTTTATTACATTTTCTTCTGTAAA
>NW_007108906.1:0-983 GCF_000164805.1 Carlito syrichta
GGGAGATGATCTCACAGATGCAATGAAAGTTTCCCATAATTGTATCCAGAAAGGAGTCATTTGGTTTTAGAAATCTAGAAATATTTAAAAGTAACCATTTTGGTTTTTAGATTTTCACACAAACTTTAAATCAGAAATCTTTTTTTTTTTTTTCGAGTTGGGGTCTCACTCAGTCGCCACGACTCGAGTGCAGTGGCTGGGGCCACTGCAGCCTCGACCTGCTGGGCTCCAGTGATCCTTCCACCTCAGTCTTCCAAGTAGCTGGAACTACAGGTGTGCGTACCACGCCCAGCTAATTTTTGATTTATTGTAGAGATGAGGTCTCGCCGAGTTGCCCAGGCGGGTCTCGAACCCACAGGCTCAGGCAACCCACTCAACTCATCCTCCCAAAGTGTGGGATTACAGGCTGAGCCACCGAGTCCGGCTTGGAGATTTTTTAAACATGCTCTAGGGAATGAGATGTATAAAGGAGTACAAAAAAACCACTGAAATTATATTTTGGAGGGCTGGCCTCTTGTAGTACAGGCTCTTCCCGCTAGCTAAGTGTTCTAGGAACACTGGCATCAGTGTACCAGCTAGCATTGCTGTGAGAGGCTGAGTTTGGCTTTTGTGAGTGGTTTTTTTTTTTTTTGGTGGTGGGGAAATTCCTTCAACAAATTTACCCATCTCCTAATGGGTGATTTATGAGTACACCTTCCTGCACTGCACTGAGTGTTCAGCAGTTTTGTTTTGTTTTTTACCCAAAATGACCTTAATTCCAATTCACCTAATCTTGCCCTGAGTGATTTTTTTGTTTCCCCCAATGAAAAAGTCCTCAAAAGGAAACATTTTGCCAATTTGAAAGAGGTGAAACAAAAAGCAGCAGAAACACTAAAAGGCATCAAAATTGATGAGTTTAAAAACTGATTTGAGCAGTGGAAAAGTGTTTCACTAGGTGTATTGCATCAAATGGAGAGTACTTTGAAGGTGACTGAAATTTAAGC
>NW_007108907.1:0-797 GCF_000164805.1 Carlito syrichta
CAGTGAGGTGAGTCTCTTGAAGGCAATAGATTGTTGCCTGATGATATTTTATCCATTTTGCCAATCTATGTCTTTTCAGTGGTGCATTTAGTCCGTTCACATTTAGGCTAATATTTGAAATGCAAGAGTTGATCCCTGTCATAAGGTTCTTACAGAGTTGTTCCTGTTTATTTGTTGTCTTTCTTTGGGTTTTGGAGTTGGTTCATGTGTGTTTTTAATCTTTTGCCTGTACTCTTGTGAAGAATGTTGTTGTTCCTTTTTGTTTTTCTTCTGTGTTCAGTACTTTCTTAAGTGTTTCTTGTAGAGGTGGTCTGGTAGCGGCGTAGGTTCGTAGGGATTGGATGTCTGGAAAAGATTTCAATTCTCCCTCATTTATGAAGCTTAGTTTAGCTGGGTAGGTTATTCTTGGTTGAAATTGTTTCTCTTTTAGAACTTTAAAGATAGGGCTCCAGGCTCTCCTGGCCTGAAGGGTTTCTGTTGATAAATCTGCTGCTATTCTAATTGATTTTCCCTGGTAGGTAGTCTGGCCTTTTTCTCTTGCTGCCTTTAGGATTTTTCCTTTCATAGTTACTTTGTTTAGGCGAATTATTATGTGTCTGGGAGTTGGTCTTCTCGTTTGTTGTCTTGCAGGGGTTCTCTGAATCTCTTGTGTTTGAATTTTTTCATCCTTAATGAGATGAGGGAAGTTTTCTTGAATGATTTCATGAAATGTTTGTTCCAGTGTGGCTTCGGTTTCTCTTTCTGCCTCAAGAAGCCCATATTCTTAGGTTTGGTCTCTTGAAGTGATCATTCATCTC
>NW_007108908.1:0-756 GCF_000164805.1 Carlito syrichta
CCCACCACAGCCTCGACCTGCTGGGATCCGGCGATCCTTCCGCCTCAACCTTCCAAGTAACCAGAATTACAGGCGCACGCTACCACACCCGGCTAATTTTTTTTATTTATTTTAGAAATGATGTCTTGCCTGCCCAGGCAGGTCTTGAACCCGTGGGCTCAGCAATCCACTCACCTCAGCCTCCCAAAGGCACGGGATTACAGGTTAAGCCACCAAGCCCGGCTTCTACTCTTATTGATGGTGTGCTTCGCTGTACCCCTCCCTGTGTCATGTTTGACCCAGATTACAGCAGCTTGGCTGTGCATCTCTAGAGACACTTTGGGATTTCTTGTAAACAGACTCTTGAGAGTTTACCTGGGGAACATTGCAACGCTGCCTAGTTACTCTGGTGCATATTCTGTGACATATAGCTGTATGAACCATCAAGATTGTCTGACCCTGTCTTCCTAGCCCAGGCTGGTCCCCTGGCCATGTGGTCATCCCCTTCCTCTCGCTCTCCACCATCCCTCTTGGGCCTGCAGCTCCCAACTCCCCTCCCCATCCAAATGCTTCCTGCCCTCTGTATCTCATTCGCCAAGAAAATACCTGTTCCTGCATTTCACCCATTTTCTATTTAGAGTGTTTTGTGTGTTCCCCTTCACTGAGCATGCTCTCCCCCTTCCCATGCGCATCTCTGTCGATCTCCTTTCTGTGGCCACCTCTCACCAGTCAGCTCTTTCTTTCCTCTGTGTCTTTGCACTCACGTGCTCAGTAGGA
>NW_007108909.1:0-1085 GCF_000164805.1 Carlito syrichta
GGCTGAGGTAAGTGGATTGCCTGAGCCCGCGGGTTCGAGACCCACCTGGGCAACTTGGCAAGAACTCATCTTTACAATAAAATCAAAATGAACCGGGCATGGTAGCGAGCGCCTGTAGTTCCAGCTACTTGGAAGGCTGAGGCGGAAGGATCACCGGAGCCCAGCAGGTCGAGTTTGCGGTGACTGGGAGTGGCTGGGTGACAGAGTGAGACTCCAACTCAAAAAATAATAATAACAAATAAATAAATTAAATTAAATAATTATTGTAAGACAGAAAATACTACTAACCAGTGAAAATGTTCTGTCACTCTAATAATAAAAAAAATAAGCTAAGCCAGTCTTGGTAGCTCAGCCTGCCACCCCAGCACTTTGGGAGGATGAGGCAAGTGGATTGTCTGAGCCCACAGGCTTGAGACCAGCCCAGACAACTTGGTGTGACCTCGTCTCTACAATAAATAAAAAAAAATAGCTGGACATGGAGGCACATGCCTGTAGTTCTGGCTACTTGGAAGGCTGAAGCAGAAAGATCACAGGAGTCCAGCAGGTTGAGGTTGCAGTGGCCAGGAGCATGCCCCTGCACTCCAGCCTGGGCGATGGAGTGAGACTTTGACTCAAAAACAAAAAAGAGTTAAAAAAAATAGGAGTCAAATGGCCCTTCACACAGTGAAGTCACAAACTTAGTTAAATTCAAATTCTGGCAAGGGTATAAAGACTCTTATCTACATTGCCACAGGAAATGCAGACTGCCATAACGATTTTAAGAACTATTTTGGAAAAAAAATTATCAACTAAATGTTGAGATTCCTGGAATAAAAAAGTCTTGGTTCTGAGATTTTATTCTCAAAAAATGATCCAGAGATGTAAAACACTGGACTTATGTCTTAAAATACTTGTGTGTGTCTCTGTGAGTGTGTGTGTGTGCGTGTGTCACTTGGGTCAAAAAAAAGATGAGGAAACACTGTTTTCGAGCCAGGGCCTGATACTGAAGATACCAAATATTATTTTAGTCATGGAGAAATTCTACTTAAAAGGGCAATGCACTTGGGAAATACCGTCCTTAAATGCCTTCCATAAGCCATCAGAGG
>NW_007108910.1:0-755 GCF_000164805.1 Carlito syrichta
TTAAATGACTTAACTGTCAGTTATACTATTAACCTATTATGATTGAACATAATGCCTTATAACTCAGTTAAAACTTATTCTTAAACTACAAAACTTTACTATAATTCATGTTTCATATGTCTAAACTTTAATTTTTATATAATCTAATGATTGGACTTTAATACTATGCTATATCTCATTAAGCCAATACCTCATCATTAATTCTTTTATAAATCATATAGTAACTATTACACTTGAATAATGTAGCAAAAGGAAACAAAACAGCAAGCATAAATTTATGCAACTATGAGTGTATATGTATATATTTTATCCTAACAAGTCTACTCTAAAAATCAAATAGTAGCTGTCACACTCTTGAACAAGGAAATGCAGGGTTGCCAAGATGGCGGCCATGGGCTGAAGCAGAGAGTTTCAGTAATTAACTAAACAAAAGAAAACGTTCTGCCTGGCTAGGGGCAGGGTGACAAAACTATCATGGTAGCCGGGCTCGGTGGCTCAGCCTGTAATCCCGCGCCTTTGGGAGGCTGAGGTGAGTGAATTGCCTGAGCCCGCGGGTTCGAGACCCGCCTGGGCAGCGAGACCTCATCTCTACAATAAATCAAAAAAATCAGCTGGGCGTGGTGGCGCATGCCTGTAATTCCGGCTACTCGGAAGGCTGAGGTGGAAGGATCGCCGGAGCCCAGCAGGCCGAGGCTGCGGTGGCCGGGAGCGGCCACTGCACTCCAGTCTGGGCGACAGAGTGAGACTCCAACTCT
>NW_007108911.1:0-842 GCF_000164805.1 Carlito syrichta
CCTCCATCATTATTTTATCTCAATTGAAAAGATTTCTTTGTCTCACTTGCTACCTGCTAATAAATTATTTTCCTCAGGGGCAAACTATTGGTCTTCAAATAATGTTTTTTAAGAGGATAGAATTCCCTTTTATGTGCACATGAATGCTTCTCTTGAGTTGGGGGAGGACAGGTGAGCTCATCAGGTAACTACTAGTTTGTTGACAGTCTTCGGCTTTACAACTATGAAACTAGTAGTGTAGCATTTTTCAATTGTTAAGTATTTCATTGATAAAATCAAAGGTCTTTTATTATTAGTTTTGGTGACAATAAACTTTTATGCAATCACCTAGAATGTTTACCTTTTCATGGTATGTGCCAGTCAAGCATTTTAAGTGATTTTATTATATTTGCTTTGGTTTTCATGAGGTTTTGGGTATCTCAATGTCAAATAGACCTGAGATTTGCATTTGTGTACTTTCATCTGTAGAAGAAGTGTTCGGAAATATACAGTAAGTGACCATAACTTTTCAGCTTCCATGTCAGGCTAAAGAGATGTGAACTGGTAGAGAGTAGGAAAATTTGACCCATTTCTGCTGGTCCAATTATTAAAAACTTTGTTCCCATTTCCACCAACCTCCTAAATTCTTATTTATTTGCCTAAGTAGGAAGTTTGTCACAGATTCAGAGAGTCTGAGCTCATAGTAGAAAAACAATGACCAACTATTTTATCTTCCAAATTGGGAAAGCAGTCATAAACTGAGGTTGTTCCATATAAACCAGAATGTAAAATGACTGCTTATGCTACTTTATGGGAATATTTCAACCACTATCTTGTACAATTACATTTTAAGTAAAGGACTA
>NW_007108912.1:0-934 GCF_000164805.1 Carlito syrichta
AAATATTCAACAGTTACAGGGTCAAATCGTTTGCTATCTTTCAGGCACACTTGTCTACACTTTCATTTTCTCAATTGGCTTATAGATTTACTTCTTCTCTTTCTCAATTTGTGGCTTCTCATTCTATTTGGAATCTGATCTATAATTTCATTGCTATTGGTGTGATTGTTCTTCTTCTGCTGTTTATTTTTCCAGTCATCATCCGACGTTTAAGAAAAGCAGTGCAACGCAATTCAGATAACATTCATCTGGCAGTGCTCAGTAATAAAGTTAAAAAATAATGTCATCTATCAGCTGGTCACTTATGTCATAAAGGCTAATATTTTGTGTCGTCAGCTCACCATTCTTCATTCTCCCTATGTCCCCTTAAGTCTTTACGCTCTTGGTATTCAGTGACGGGTAAGATTCCAGCCACCTAGTATGAACCTAAGACAGGCATTCCCCGCAGGGAAGGGGAACGGGCCAATGACGGGTAACAACTATGGTGAGGCGAGAACAACCTAAGACAGAAGCCAAGATGTTTTATGTTTGTTTTAATAAAAAAGGGGGAAATGTTGGGAGCCAACATCTATAGCTACATGGCTGAGGCCTGTAAAGGCCCATCTGGAAGATCGCCTCTGACATAGGATATCAGTTATACCTATGATATTGGCGTGTGATTGGTGACCAGTGTGCATACATGGCAGTAAAACTTATAAGTGAATCTCAGTACACTTGATGGAAGGTGCATGGCGGAATTGTTTCTGTCTTTCTAAGTTTAGCTTCTTTCTAGATATTTTTTTACTTCTATTTCCTGGTAGACTGGGTAGTCCTTGTTCCCGAAAGCTGTTTCCCCTAGGGCTAAGATTAGAAACTAAATTACCATGATAGTTCTGTCCCCTGCCCCTAGCCAGGTAGAACGTTTTCTTTTGTTTCGTTAATTACCGAAACTCTG
>NW_007108913.1:0-397 GCF_000164805.1 Carlito syrichta
TAGCATATGCTTGTCTCAAAGATTAAGCCATGCATGTCTAAGTACGCACGGCCGGTACAATGAAACTGCGAATGGCTCATTAAATCAGTTATGGTTCCTTTGGTCGCTCGCTCCTCTCCTACTTGGATAACTGTGGTAATTCTAGAACTAATACATGCCGACGGGCGCTGACCCCCTTCGCGGGGGGGATGCGTGCATTTATCAGATCAAAACCAACCCGGTCGGCTCCCCCCCGGCCCCGGCCGGGGGGCGGGCGCCGGCGGCTTTGGTGACTCTAGATAACCGCGGGCCGATCGCACGCCCCCCGTGGCGGCGACGACCCATTCGAACGTCTGCCCTATCAACTTTCGATGGTAGTCGCCGTGCCTACCATGGTGACCACGGGTGACGGGGAATC
>NW_007108914.1:0-1092 GCF_000164805.1 Carlito syrichta
CTTTTCTTTGTGGTACTTCAATACTTTATACATATCTCTTTTGTACACTTATTCCTGTAACAATACTGCTTGCCTACACATCTACTTCTTGTACTAATTTGCACATTCCTTGATGTGATCCATGTGATATTATTGGCTCATTACACAAAATCCCATTGCTCTTCCATTTTGATCCTGGTGGGTAGACTTTATTTGAGTTTTAAGGCAACATCTCATGGTGCTGGGATCACCTAAGCAGAATGCCTGTAGGGTGTGGGAAAAACATGTGAATATATGAGTGAGAGAAGTGTCAGACAACAGGGAATGAGAAGGACTGTGTGTGTGTGTTTAATTTTTTTTCTTGAGATGGAGTCTCACATTGTCGCCCAGGCAGGAGTGCAGTGGCACACTCATGATCATCCCAGCTTTGATCCACTGGGCTCCAGTGATCCTTCTGCCTCAGACATCCAAGTGGCAGAACTACAGGCATATGCTACCATGCCCAGCTGTTTTGATTTTTCATAGAGACGAGGTCTCACCAAGTTGCCTGGGCTGATCTTGAACCTGCAGCCTCAGGAAATCCACTCTCCTTGGCCTCCCAAAGTGCAGTGACTATACTCTGAGCCACCAAACCCAGCCATGGGCTGTGTTGAACATGGGACTGCATGGCATGTATCAAGGTGGCAGCCACTACTCGGCTGTCAGTTCATCTCTGTAGGCCAGATCCCACTTCTGGCATGGTTGGAAAAGCAGACTTTTGAAATAAATGGAATTTCATTCTCAAGTCTACCCTTCACTCACTGTGGGAATAGAAGCATGTTATTGAACATGTCTGAGATTCAGTGTCGTCATCTGAAAGAGAACTAGGTGCTTGCTGAAACTCCATCATTTTCCACCCTAGGCACACCGTTGATTCCATTTTCATCCTCTCTCATAGTGAGATGATGACATCTTCCTGTGTTATGTTCATCAGAATGTGAAGGGAAGAAAGGCACACCACTAAAAACCTCCTGTCTCAGTTTTTGTTTCCCCAGAAGCAGATCATGGGATAAAGAGGAAAGCACAGGTCGTTTATCTGGAATGTGACCTGAGAAACACCAATGGAGGAGTAGA
>NW_007108915.1:0-697 GCF_000164805.1 Carlito syrichta
CAGTTTACAAAGCATCTTGACTTGCTATAGTAGAAAATTTAATTGAATATTTTTAGGGATAAAAAATATTAGCTCACATGTTACTACTTGTATTTGGAGATAATTTTTAGATTATTCAGAGAAAGCTTTGGATGTCAAATGACTATGATCAGTGGGGACTCCTGTTTTACACTGTATTTCTATTTGATTTTTGAGATATTTATGTTTATATAAAGTCACTTTGGAAAAATTACTTGGAGAAAGTTATTTTTCAAATTTATCTAATTAGTTTCAAAGGAAATGTTAACAGATGTTTGTTATTTTTAAGTAGAGGGATTATTTTTCAATTTTAAAAAATTTCCTTTTGTGTACTTTTTGTCTCCATTTGGCTGTCTGATAAGTATCTTTTTTACAAAAAGATCCAAACTTATTACTATTTTCCCAGTGTTCACTACCTCAGTTAATAGTTCAAATCAGGGAGGCCTCATTAATGCCTCTCTTTCCTGTATACCCTGCATTCAATCTACCAGCACAAGCTTTACTTTAAAAATATAACCAAAACTAGCTGGGCATGGTGGCTTATGCCTGTAATTCCAGAATTTTGGGAGGCAAAAGTGAGAGGATTGCCGGATTGCCAGGATTCATGACCTGCCCGGTGATCTTGGTGAGAACGTGTCGCTACAATAAATCAAAAGAATTAGCTGAGTATGGTGGTCTG
>NW_007108916.1:0-863 GCF_000164805.1 Carlito syrichta
CCACCCTATCCTCACCACACCCTGGGAAGGGGGCATGAGTATCATCGCCCCCATATTTCAGGTGCATAAACAGGATGGAGGATGTTGGTTGAACTTGCTGAAGGTTGTGTGGCCACCCGGGACCCCTGCCTGACCACTGCCCACCCCATGGTACAGAGGAGTCATGGGGTGACATGGCAGTGGCTTCCCTACCCCAGATCCTCTCTCAGGGGCTGGACTTGGGCCATCCTCCTGCCTCAGCCTCCCAAGCATCTGGGACTACAGGTGTGCACCACTACACCCAGCTAATTTCTTGATTTATTTATTTATTTTTTGAGTTGGAGTCTCACTGTTGCCTAGATTGGAGTGCAGTGGGCGCTCCCAGCCACCGCAGCCTCGACCTGCCGGGCTCCGGTGATCCTCCTGCCTTAGCCTTCCAAGTAGCTGGAACTACAGGCGTGCGCTACCGCGCCCAGCTAATTTTTGACTTATTGTAGAGATGAGGTCTCGCCAATTTGCCCAGGTGGGTCACGACAATTTCTTGATTTATTGTACAGACGAGGTCTCACCAAATTGCCCAGGCTGGTCTCAAAACACTGGGCTCAGGCAATCCTCTCGCCTTGGCCTCCCAAAATTTTTGGGTTTACCTTTTATTTTTAAAACCCCTCTGGGTCATGGAATACCAGGGGCTGTGTGGGGGGATGGGCCTGGGAACAGCAGAGAGGGAGGGGGTGGAACCCTGTGCCCCTCATCTCTTCTGCAGGGTTGGTGTAAGCAGTTCTCTCAGTGGGTTCTGCTGAGGCTGTTCTTGTTTTTCTGTGTGTGTATGTATGTATGTATTTATTTTTTTTGAGTTGGAGTCTCACTCTGTCACCCAAACTAGA
>NW_007108917.1:0-871 GCF_000164805.1 Carlito syrichta
GTGGCCGGGAGCGGCCACTGCACTCTAGTCTGGGCGACAGAGTGAGACTCCAACTCAAAAAAAGAAAAGAAAAGAAAAGAAACAAATCCAGATTATGGGACATTAAAACTGCCTGGACATCTCAAGAATGTTGATGCATGAAAGATACGCATCCACCCGTAAGAACACTCTGCAAGGAGACTGCAGTGTGTGATCCTAGATTCAATCCTGGACTGTGAGGGTGGGCAGAACTACTATAAGCACATTATTGAGACAATTGGGGAAATAGAAATATGTTCATATTAAATAATATTAAATATATCCTCTGTGTAGTGTGGGAAACTTAAAAATATATGTATTAGTCGGGCGTGGTGGCTCATGCCTATAATAGCAGCGCTTTAGGGGGCTGAGGTAAGAGAATTGCCTGAGCCCACAGGTTCAAGATCAGCCTGGGCAACTTGGTGAGACCTCACTTCTACAATAAATAAATAAATTAGCCCAGCATGGTGGCGCATGCCTGTGGTTCCAGCTACTTGGAAGGCTGACGCAAGGATCACTGGCGCCCAGCAGATCGAGGTTGCAGTGGCCATGAGCATGCCCTTGCCCTCCAGTCTAGGCAATAGAGTGAAACTCCAACTCAAAAAATATATATGTAGGCCGGGTTCGGTGGCTCAGCCTGTAGTCCCAGCACTTTGGGAGGCTGAGGCAAGTGGATGGCCTGACCCGGTGGATTTGAGACTCACCTAGGCAATTTGGTGAAACCTCGTCTCTACAATAAATCAAAAACTAGACATGCGTGGTGGCTCATGCCTGTGGTTCCAGCTACTTGGAAGACTGAGGCGGAGGGATCGCTGGAGCCCAGCAGGTCGAGGCTGAGGTGGCCGGGAGCGGA
>NW_007108918.1:0-866 GCF_000164805.1 Carlito syrichta
CAGATTCTGGGTCTGTAAACTGACTCACATCTGAGAATTTATTGAGGCTCCATGACTTTGTTCTCATGACCGAAGTTAGTCTTTTGTTCACTTTACTAGAACTTTTCTGCATGTACAGATCAAACAAACGTTTAGTAAGCTTCCTATTTCACTGAAGGAACACAACGATTTATGCCATAGGTCTGCAGGAGTCAGACTACTCTGACTGCTGGTCTGACTCTGCTGTCCATTAAGGTAACTACACCCACAGTGCCTTTGACAATTAATTGAGTGACAGCCTTTGGCCCCTGCCACCTGAGGCTCCAATCACTGCCACTGCATTTAGGTTTTCCATATGATTGGCTGAGGTTCCCACTACAGAGAAGAGCAATAACAAAGCTTTTCAAAGATGTTAGAGCTCTCCTCAAAAATGTATTTCTCAAAATATTGGTGAAGTGTTTATCTTCTGAATTCTCTCAGTGAAGGTGAATAAGTCTTAAATGACAGATTCACCCTAACATTCTAGTCTTCCTAATCATTTGAATTATTTTTTTCTACATTAAACTAAGAATAATTGATATTTCCAATTTACTCACTGTGGACCATCTTTTGAACCATGTTTCAGTCAACCAACTAAATTGTCAGTGCCCTTCCTAACTCCTTGAACTGTAACATTAATGCAGAATCTCTGCTTAGTGGACCCATATCAATAAATTCAGGCTTACCCAAGTTGAAGTTCCTTCCATCATTATCCCACAACCTTAATATCAATTCCCAGACATGTTCCTCAGCTTTCTGCTTATATAATTTAGAAACTCAGGGAGTTCTTTTGTAGTGTAGTATGTATCCCTCTGGGTAACACTTTGAATATCTCCTTTAGGAGCCTG
>NW_007108919.1:0-817 GCF_000164805.1 Carlito syrichta
AATAATTCATAGGTCAAATTCAATAGTCATGTCAGAATAAAAACATATGTTAACATAAAATTGTTTATGAATCTTGATAGATCATTACCCGTAGAAACTAAAGTAGAATACATTTTAAAATCAAAATTTAACATTAAATCAGAAATTTGTTTAATTTGGAAATTATAATAGTTATAGAATAGAGATTGCCACGGTTTTTAAAACTATAGTTTTGTAAATTTTTCTACTTTAAAATCAGAAATAAGTGAAAGCAAGGACGTGATCACTCATTTCTGTAATTTATAATCTTACCTTTTTAAAACAGGACACCATGCTTATTATGGTCCAGGGACCATACTTAAATATTTTAAAATAGTAACTGATTTCAATTTTCATAAAACCTAAAATAACAATCACAAAGGTAAGAAGAGCTAGCACCTCATCTAAGCAACTTTGGCTTTCCAGGTAAAATCTGCAGTTCTGCTTCCAAACTTTCCCATGGATGGCAGTCCTGAACTGTGACCCAAAGTCTCATCACCATCCTCACCTGAAAAGCACCGTGAGAAACACTGGTTAAAAAAACAATTTCTTCACTAAGTCTCTCCGAAACACATTGTTTATTTGCTTCGGTAAGCCTCTAAAGATGTTTTGTGGCTTTACAAGTTCCAAGTTTGAAGTTGAAATTCTTAAGAGGTACATTATGTGCAAGTTTGACATTTAAAATGTATGGGGCTACCATGCTTTTGTTAAAACACTTTATATTACATAAAGGGGGGGAAAGGCAAGACTCTCAAATTTTCTACAGGCGCTGGCGCATTTCAGATTTTATAGTTCACAT
>NW_007108920.1:0-950 GCF_000164805.1 Carlito syrichta
CTGATTGTTGGTTTTTGCTCTTTTGTTCTTCTTGGGATTTTTTCATATTCACTTTTTATAGTTTAAGGGATATGTCAATAGATGTGTGAGGGTTCGACCTGAGCCACCCCCCCCCTTGTTTTTCCTTCGGTCTTTCTGTTCTTTGTCCCTATTCACATTGTGCTAGGCATGTATGTGTGGGCTGAGATTACTTGGGGGTCTTTTTGTTGCTGATCGTTTTGTTTAGCCTTGTTGTTATTCCAGTTTGTTTTCAGTATGTGTGTGTGTATCTGTTTATTGCTTCCATTCGTTTCCTCTTTGCATCATCCTATAGAGTCTCAGGGAAGAGGAGAATCTATTCAGTAAACAGTGCTGGGAAAACTGACTAACCACATGCAGAAGATTTTAAACAGGGCCCTCCATATCACCGCACACAAAAATTAACTCTAAATGGATCAAAGACCTAAATGTAAAACCTCAAACTCTAAGAGTCTTTAGAAAATGCAGGAGACACCCTTATGGAAATTGGGACCGGCAACCAATTATTATTCAGAACCCTAAACCGATACCTTAAGAAATAAGATAGATGAGTGGGACCTCATAAAATTAATGAGCTTCTGCAAAGCAGAATACACCATCAAGTCAGTAGGGAGACAGCCCACAGAATGGGAAATATTATTTGTCAACTGTATATATGGCAGAGGCCAAAACTCTAGGATCTACAAGAAACTCAAATGCCAGAAAGGAAAAAAAAAACAGTCTCTTTTAAAAGTGGGCAAAAGATATAAATAGACACTTCTCAAAAAAAGATATAAGGGCAGTCAACAGACACTCAGGCATCATCAGAAAAATGCAAATCAAAGCTACATTGAAATACCACCTAAGCCCAGTAAGAATGGCCATCACCAAAATACAAACAACAACAGATGCTAGCAAGGATGGGAGAAAAAGAAAGGCTTCTACACTGCTGG
>NW_007108921.1:0-707 GCF_000164805.1 Carlito syrichta
GACCTTGAACAATTACAATGGTATAAGAAGGCGATTGGCAATAGTGGGAAACTGTCAGAAGAGGGGGGGATTGGCAGTTGAGGGAAACTGCTGGGGGAGGGGCATAACTCATCAACAAGGGTACCTGTATGATCAATGTTTATATACCTAACCCTGAAATGTACCCTACATCTTTATAATAAAAATTTTTTAAAAAAGAAGAGAGAGACAGGGCTGAGGTGACCAAAGCCAGGGATGCCCAGAGCCAATGGCAAAGGAGAACCCTCCCCTGAAGGATTCAGAGGGAGCAAGTCCCTGAGGGAAACTTGACCCCCCTTTGGCCTCCAGAATGATGAGAGAAGGAATGTTGCCTTGTCCCACCTACTGGGTGGTGCTTCAAATGCACACGTGGAGAGGTAGGTTCCTGCCTGGTGCCCCTACCCACCCAGCTAATAAGAGGAAGTTGACTGTCTATCAGAAGACAGACACATACTGGGAGAAGGGCTTGCCTGGCCAAGACACAAAGCTGTACTCTAGGGAGGGACAAATTGAGAGAATCACAAGGGACCACATAGAACTTCCTGTGGGAAGGGGATTGGGCTGCCTAACTCACCCCATGAGCTACAGAAATTCAGATTCCACCCTGGGCTCGTGTCCAGGTAGTTCCTGGGCCAGGGTCTCCCAAGTCACATATACCATTTACCACAAAGCATGGACTGCTAGGTGTC
>NW_007108922.1:0-581 GCF_000164805.1 Carlito syrichta
CATATGTGGTCAGAAGGATGATACAATGCCACAGTGGAAATTGTGGATGTTGAGTGTCTACTCTGTATAGGATTCTGCTGAGCACTGAGAGATACAAACCCATACACATTAGCGTCTTTACTCTCAAGGTGTTTATTTAGAGGTTTATTTGTTTTCATTAATTTTCCAAGATCTTACAAATGACAGCATAGTATTTTTAAAAACTTAGTCATTCTCTGCAGTATGGTCTAAAATTATGGTACATATTCATTCTCTTCAAAATTTGAAAATGTCAGCCAGGCTCGGTGGCTCAGCCTGTAATCCCGTGCCTTTGGGAGGCTGAGGTAAGTGGATTGCTGAGCCCGCAGGTTTGAGACCCGCCTGGGCAGCGAGACCTCATCTCTACGGTAAATCAAAAAATCAGCCGGGCGTGGTAGCACACGCCTGTAATTCCGGCTCCTCGGAAGGCTGAGGCGGTAGGATGACTGGAGCCCAGCAGGTCGAGGCTGCGGTGGCCGGGAGCAGCCACTGCACCTCCAGTCTGGGCAATAGAGTGAGACTCCAACTCAAAAAAAAAAAAAATTTTGAAAATCTCTTGAAAA
>NW_007108923.1:0-919 GCF_000164805.1 Carlito syrichta
TCGCTGGAGCCCAGCAGGTTGAGGCTGCGGTGGCCGGGAGCGGCCACTGCACTCCAGTCTGGGTGACAGAGTGAAACTCCAACTCAAAAACATAATAATAAATAAATAAATAAAATAAGATATAATAATTATTGGTAGACAGAAAATACTACTGACCAGTGAAAATGTTCTATCACTCTAATAATTAAAAAAATAAGTTAAGCCAGTCTCAGTAGCTCAGCCTGCCACCCCAGCACTTTGGGAGGATGAGGCAAGTGGATTGTCTGAGCCCACAGGCTTGAGACCAGCCCAGACAACTTGGCGAGACCTCATCTCTACAATAAATAAAAAATTAGCTGGGCGTGGAGGCACACGCCTGTAGTTCTGGCTACTTGGAAGGCTGAAGCAGAAAGATCATGGGAATCCAGCAGGTTGAGGCTGCGGTGGCTAGGAGCATGCCCCTGCACTCCAGACTGGGCGATGGAGTGAGACTTTGACTCAAAAACAAAAGATAGTTAAAAAACAAGAACTTCACACAGTGAAGTCACAAACTTAGTTAAATTCAAATTCTGGCAAGGGTATAAAAGACTCTTATCTACATTGCCACAGGAAATGCAGACTGCCATAAAGATTTTAAGAACTATTTTGGAAATATATTTATCAACTAAATGTTGAGATTCCTGGAATAAAAAAGTCTTGGTTCTGAGATTTTATTCTCAAAAAATGATCCAGAGATGTAAAACACTGGACTTATGTCTTAAAATACTTGTGTGTGTCTCTGTGTGTGTGTGTGCGTGTGTCACTTGGGTCAAAAAAAAGATGAGGAAACACTGTTTTCGAGCCAGGGCCTGATACTGAAGATACCAAATATTATTTTACTCATGGAGAAATTCTACTTAAAAGGGCAATGCACTTGGGAAATACCTCCCTTAAATGCCTT
>NW_007108924.1:0-922 GCF_000164805.1 Carlito syrichta
CCTATGCCATAAGTTATTCACTATTTAAATTTCTGGGAAAGAGCTAGACTGTTTTCTACAGTGGTCACACCAGTTTCCATTTCTACCAGCGAGGCATAAATATTCCAACTTCTCTGCATCCTCACCAACACTTGTTATTTTCCATTTATTATTATTATTGCCATCTTAGTAGGTATAAAGTGGTATATCATTGCTGTTTTAATTTGCGTTTGCCAAATGCCTAATGATGCTGAATGTTTTTTCATGTGCATGTTGCTCATTTGCATACTTCATTTGGAGAAATGACTGTTCAAGTTCTTTGCCCATTTTTGAATTGGGTTGCTTGTTTTAAGGGTATTTCTTTTTCTTTTTTTGGACTTGGAGTCTCACTCTGTCGCCCAGACTGGAGTGCAATGACCACTCCCGGCCACCGCAGCCTCGAACTGCTGGGCTCTGGCAATCCTTCCGCCTCAGCCTTCCAAGTAGCTGGAATTACAGGCATGTGCCACCACGCCCGGCTGATTTTTTAATTTATTGTAGAGATGAGGTCTCGCTGCCCAGGCAGGTCTTGAACCCACGGGCACGGGCAATCCACTCACCTCAGCCTCCCAAAGGCGCGAGATTACAGGCTGAGCCACCGAGTCCAGCTTAGTTAATTTTTTGATTTATTGTAAAGACAAAGTCTCACCAAGTTGCCCAGGCTGGTCTTAACCCCCTGGGCTCAGGTGGTAATCTTGCCTCAGCCTTTCAAAGTGCTGGAATTACCGGTGTGAACCACAGCACATAGCAACATATTAATTTTCATTGTTAAACTTTGTGAATTGTGAGTTTTATCTTGTTGGACTGTTGAACCAGGGACTCTAATGAGAGAGATAGAGACCACAAAGAGCCAGCTCCGATGCAAACACACAAGGGTCTTTATTCAGACTCGAGTCTGGGCTCA
>NW_007108925.1:0-1008 GCF_000164805.1 Carlito syrichta
CCTACTCATCATTTCCCCAAGTCCGTGTGGCGATTTTTCCACTATCTGCCTTCGTGTTGTTACTGATTCTCAAATCTAAGAGATGGACTGAGTTATTTTTAAATGGGTAGACTGAAAACGCACCAAAAGCATTCTCACAGTCCAACACGTTCATCCCCAGAGCACTCTTATTTGGCCAGCCAGGAGAAACTCTGGCTCTGCAAAAGTCAAGCTGAAAGCAAATTTCATCCCTTCCCTTGTACCAAAAAGAAACACAGCAAAAATGGTTTTACAAGAAGTCCAAGACTCTTTAGCATGAATTTAAACTTCTTTCTGAGGTCTAAGGATATTCCTTCTCAAACCTTTGTGTTTTCAAGGATAACAGGAGAGGTAAGGAGAGCAAGGGAGCAGGAACAGGAGCAGGAGAGAGCCAGGATATGTTCATTCTATTTTTAAACACTCGCCTAGTTTGGAGTAAAGGAACACTCTGATTCTGTACTCCCACCCCTATCACCTTCTGCTGAACACAAGAACAAGAACCTGCAACCTGCACACATACACGGCACCGCTTCTGGATTTGGGGACTGCCAGGGCCAACACTCCAAGGACGGCGAGGTGACCCTGCCTGGCGGGAGTCACGTGAGGGGAGCGGAGCGTATCGGCCCGCCTGTCCCCGCCATCTGCCTGTCCCCTCCATCCGCCTGTCCCCACCTCGGCAGGGCCCGCTCCCTGCCCGCTCTGGGCACCCAGAGGTGAGCGCCTCTCGGCTTTCCGGCAGGAGCGGCGCGCTGGGCACTCCCATCCCCTCGCGTGACTCCTCCCTGCGCGCACACGCGACCGTCCGGCCACCCCGGAGGTACTGGCCGCACCCGGCGGGCGACAGCCTCTTCCTGGTCTGACAGCGGCAGGCTAGCGCCTCACGCACCCTTCCCGCCACCGGCAGCCCCGCCACCCATCCCTTGGCGCCAGGGGAAGGAGCCGGCGGCCGCGAGAGGGCAGAGCTGAGTGCCTCCTCCCGCCGAGTTCGGG
>NW_007108926.1:0-941 GCF_000164805.1 Carlito syrichta
CTGTAGTGGGACCTCAGCCAATCATATGGAAAACCTAAATGCAGTGGCAGTGATTGGAGCCTCAGGTGGCAGGGACCAAAGGCTGTCACTCAATTAATTGTCAAAGGCACTGTGGGTGTAGTTACCTTAATGGACAGCAGAGTCAGACCAGCAGTCAGAGTAGTCTGACTCCTGCAGACCTATGGCATAAATTGTTGTGTTCCTTCAGTGAAATAGGAAGCCTACTAAACATTTGTTTGATCTGTACATGCAGAAAAGTTCTAGTAAAGTGAACAAAAGACTAACTTCGGTCATGAGAACAAAGTCATGGAGCCTCAATAAATTCTCAGATGTGAGCCAGTTTACAGACCCAGAATCTCTTCAATAAAGAGGAGGCCAGGTCCCCTCGAGGAAGGATTCTAGGACACTACCGAAAATGTGTTCTATTAACCTTTCTCCCAGCCTTCCCCATAGGAATCCATGACCTTTTACCGGGGTGACTATGCATTGAGGAAAAGAATGATCAGACCTTTGATGGACTACTAGATACTGGCTTTGAACCGACATCACCCCCAGGGAACTCAAAAAGTCACTCTGGCCCCTATCAGAATGCAGGCTTATGGAGTTCAAGTAATATGTGGACTTTTGCTCAGGTCCATATCACAGTGAATTCAGTGAGACCCTGAGCCCATCCTGTGGTCACCTTCCTAGTTGGAACAGACACAGTCAGCAGCTGGGAGGGTGCCCACACTGGTTCTCTCATCTGTGAAGTGAGGTCCATTATGCTACCATCAAGGACTTGAAACATGCAAGATTCCCACCACATCCCCATTCAACTCTCCTGTCTGGTCTATGCAGAAGACAGATAGATCTTGAAGATTGGCAGTGGGTTGGCATATGCTTAACCAATGTGACTTTGATTGTAGCTGCTGTGCCAGATGGCAAGCTTCATGGCTGCAGTA
>NW_007108927.1:0-542 GCF_000164805.1 Carlito syrichta
CATCTGTCAAAAACCTTCTTACACTGATAAAGGACTTTGGCAAAGTCTCAGGATACAAAATAAATGTGCAAAACACAATCTCATTTCTTTACACCAATAATAAACAAACAGAAACCCAAATAAAAAACACAATTCCATTCACAATAGCCACAAAAAAAAATGAAATACCTTGGCTTCTTCCTAACCAGAAACGTGAAAGACCTTTACAATGAAAACTACAAAACACTGCTCAAAGAAATCAAAGATGACACAAACAAGTGGAAAAATATCCCATGCTCATGGATTGGAAGAATCAACATTGTGAAGATGTCCATCTTACCTAAGGTAATCTACAAATTCAATGCAATACCCATCAAATTACCAGCAACACTCTTCTCAGACCTAGAAAACACAACACAGGAATTCATATGGAAACCCAAACATCTGAGAATAGCCAGAACAATCCTCAGCAAAAAAAAAAAAAAACAAAAACAACAAAGCAGATGGTATCACATTACCAGACTTTAAACTTTACTATAAAGCTACAATCATCAAAACAGTTT
>NW_007108928.1:0-764 GCF_000164805.1 Carlito syrichta
GTGAAGATGTCCATCTTACCTAAGGCAATCTACAGATTTAATGCAATACCCATCAAATTACCAGCAACATTCTTCTCAGACCTAGAAAAAACAACACAGGAATTCATATGGAAACACAAACGTCCAAGAATAGCCAGAACAATCCTCAGCAAAAAAAAACAAAGCAGGTGGTATCACATTACCAGACTTCAAACTTTACTATAAAGCTACAATCATCAAAACAGCTTGGTATTGGTATAGGAACAGGCATATAGATCAATGGAATAGAATTGAGATTCCAGAAGCAAAACCTCAATTTCTCAACCACTGGGGAGAGGAGAACTTATTCAGTAAATGGTGCTGGGAAAACTGGCTGACTACATGCAGAAGATTGAAACAGGACCCCTATCTATCCCCATGCACAAAGGTTAACTCCAAATGGATCAGAGACCTAAATGTAAAACCTCAAACCATAAGAACCTTAGAAAATGAAGGACTAACCCTCATGGAAATCGGAACTGGCATCCAATTCCTGAACAAAACCCGAAACCCACAGGTCATAAGAGAGAAGATAGACAAGTGGGACCTTATTAAACCGACAAGCTTCTGTAAAGCCAAAGAAACCATCAAGAGAGCAGGGAGACAGCCTACAGACTGGGAAAAAGTATTTGCCAACACCAGGTTTGACAATGGCTTAACATCTTGGATCTATAACGAACTGAAAAGAAAAAAACAAACAACCCCATTATGAAATGGGCAAAAGATATGAACAGACACTTCACAAA
>NW_007108928.1:1145-39172 GCF_000164805.1 Carlito syrichta
AAAATCATGAATTTCGCAGCAACCTGGATGGAACTAGAGTCTACAATACTGAGTGACCTCCCACAGAAACAAAGATCAGAGTATCACATGTACTCACGCATATAGTGGACCTTGAACATCCAATGTAATACTATAAGAAAATGACTGACAGCAGTGGGAAACTTTGGGGGTGGAGGGAGATGGGATTAACGGTAGTAAATATCTGTCTGGGGACGGGGAAACACCTCTTATCAACAAGGGTGCCTGAACGAAATGTATTCGTATACCTAACCCTTAACTGTACCCCACAATATCATAATTTAAAAAAATGATTATAAAAAATAATTTACAACAAGATAGGATGACTTTTTATCAAAGTTAAGAATACAAATCCAGTTCTTTAATTTAAAAAAGTCTTTTTAGCCTTTCCATATAGTCATCTGAAAGCAAAAGCATAGAAATCTAATTTAATTAAAAACACACACACTAATATATATATTATAACAGACAGTTTATTATTGAGCTAATATGTAGCTTTGGCCAAAATCATGTTTGAGAAGAATTATTCTTGCAAGATACAATCTAGATTACCCACCAATCTGCATTATCCACCAATAATTCTAGTATCTCTTGCATCTAGCCTTGTGATATGTCTCAGATCCTTTGAATTCAGGGCATTCAAATAGCATTATATTGGCTGCAGTAGAATGCTTCTTTGGTACATCATCCCACTCCCAACCAAATGGTAAGAGAGGTAACCCTGGCACCCATTTTGTGTAATACGACCTTCACTTTTCATGCACATTTGATTGGTCTAGACTTGAACCTGTGTCCCAGGCTGGACGAAATAGAGGTCCTTCCTTGAAAATTTGAAATTGGTATTGAGTTCCAATTTCTATCAGGAATGCTAACTTATAAAGAAACAATGTAAATCCATGAGTGGTGGTATGATCCTGTTTTTCACCATATGAATTAGAGCATAGAAACCCTGATGGAGGAAAGAGATACAGAAAACTTAGCGACAAAGAAAGAGACAAAAATAAAGATTGTGGAATGATGCAGACATGAAACAAAATGGAGAGAATACTGATAATGGCCTAAACCCTCATTCTAATCTATTCCCAAGGCCCTTGGCATCCATATTATTATATATTAATAATAAATAATAACTTTTTGCTTATACTAGTTTGGATCCACTTGAGTCCACTTCTGTTATATGCAGTTAAAGAGTCCTAAATAGGATGAATGTCTTCTCTGAACTACTGTCTAATGTTGTTTCCCAGCTTGTATCAAACTCTTACAAAAAGATGTCTGCATCTTGTATAGAGACATGGTTGAAGTAATCCCATGTGTATTGCTAATTGGATAAAAAAATCTTATGCAGACATGTCTTATGTGTGAGTGTGCTTCTGTGTGCATACAAAGTTACATTTTCTCCACCAAAATGTTTACCTTCTTATATTCATCTGGCAAATATTTATTAAGCACCGAATATATGCCAAGCATTATTATAAGCCCTGTTTTTTCAAAAAATGGCCATTTCTTCTGTTAGTTAGTGACAGTTTTGTAATCTATAATGTTTCCCTAATTATCTTGCTTGCTGGGAAGCTCCCAGCTAATTTATTTGTCAATATTGTGATTATTTCATTTCTTTTTATTATTTTATTCATGTTATAGTATCACTTTCTTTATACGATTTCTGACCACAATTTAAATTCTTTTTATAGAGTCTGTGTTTACATGTCTATGTGTTTTTATTTTAAGGTGGCCCCAATACTTTTGTGAGAAGATGGGGCACACATTATTTGGAATTAGTATTAATGAAATTTTGGTTCCATTTGGGTTGGTCCTTGGAATGGAGGTGATGTTGACTTAGGAATCGTATCAACATATGGGCATGTTTTCTGCCACATGGATGAAGGATGAGAAAATATCTGGGATGGGAGGAGAGAGAGAATACCAAAGTGAGAGAAGATGGAAGTAAGCTTGCAGAAAAACAGAGGCAAATGGAGAATATAACATTGAATTTAGCTTTGCACTTTCACATTCATTATTTCACTTATCCTCCAGAGATTTATTGGGTGGTTAGAAGAAAATATGCAGAGTGCTGAATATCAGAGACAGTTTGCTCTCAGTTTTTACACCATCACTGAGGGATCATTTAAAACCTTCTTTAATTGAATCAGATTTAATTTTGCAGACTCAGGATGGTTTTTTGTTTGTTTTTTGTTTTCCATTTTGTTTCTGGGCTAGTTTTCAATGGATTTCCTGGCTTTAATTCTGATCTATGTTACTGGATTCCACATTTCACCCACTGGCCTAATTAATGCTTGGGTGACTTCTCCTGGCCTTTACTAAGTCCTTGGTATTTACTACACATCCCAAAGTCAGAGATAAGTGAGTATTAGGCTTGCACCTGGTGGTTTATCTCACTGAGGTCAATAGTGATTCGTGAAATGGGGATGAACACTTGATATTGGCAGCTAGCACTGCATGCAAGCTGGCAATTTAGAGTGAACATCCAACTGCCCATCCCTTCAGCTCTTTCACATTTTAACAATGGATGTTTACTGGTAGGGGAACTGAGGCCTGTGCAGAAAGAAAGAATAAAAGATAGTCAGTCAATCTTCATTACTACAATAAGAGAGCTTTATTACTTATCTTCACTAAATATTCTAACAAGCCAAATATATGTTGGTCTGGAGAGATTTTCCTTCACTATGTGACTGTAAATGAATCTCATAAGAACTTTATCACATCAGAGCCTGAAGAGAGATTACAATGTATGGGCAAACAAACAACACACAAATATGTGCGTTCTCACCCTCTTTTAGTAGTGAAGTTTTCTTCCAGTTCAGTGAAGTTTAGTCTTATTTATAAGTCCTTATTTTAGACTATGTTTGCATTTAGGACTGCACTGTGAATATTGCTTTGGAAAGTTGAAAGAAAAAAATCAACTAAATATTTGTATTTTATAGAACCGAATACAATTACAATGTTTATGTGTGCACACAATAGCAAGTATGCTTAACCACTTGGTTTAATTATACGTTGCAGATTTTTTAAATGTGTTTTATCTCCCAATTGGTATGTTAAAATCTGTGAGTAAACTTTCTATGCTAGTGAAATCCACAGAACCCTTCCTTGATGTCTCATTATTGATCATAAAAAAGTGTATGCTCAGTGAACACAATTATAAATTGTTTTAGGTAAGAATTTCCAAAGAATTATTTGTTGAAATTCATTGTGCCTGGCTAAAGTAGATGCTGTATTAAATTAGATGTATGCATAGTATGTGTAATGAATTAGGTGAGATATTCCATTTACAGACAACATGATCACACTATTTTTTCATCTCTAGGATGCTCTAATCTGTTCATAGGATTGTTCAGAATCATGTTCTGTGAATTCAAGTACTTGAGCAAAGCAGCGAGTGGAGGATGGGGAAACTTTAACCCAAGCAAAAATCCTCTCATCCACCTTTAAGTCAACCTTGGTTACAAAATCACTGAGAAAATTTTACTTTCAAATGTTCTTATAAGGTCTTAAAGATATGACTAAGATAAAGTAGATAAAAGTTAGTAGTAGAACACAGAAGAGTTTATTGGTCTATGAGCATTTCTAATTATAAATATTATATTTATAACTATAAAATGTAGAACATATTTGCTAGATGCCCTAAAATTGAAGTTCCTAAAACTGAACATATCAACAGCAGAGAGAGTTTAAAAAAAAAAAAATCACCATCATCATCATTGTCGTCATCATCATTGTCATCATATTTATTTTTGTTCCAGGCATAAAGTTAAGCATTTCACTCTCCTTAGCTCACTGACTTTTCACACAGATCCTGTAAGGTAGAGATTATTATTATTTTCATTTCACAGGGGAACAAAGTCTTGGAGCAGCTAAATATATACTGCTAAAGTCCAAATCATGGTATCCATAGGGTAATTTACTTCTATAGAGTCAGCCCTAAATGTTCTTGATTTGAAATTCCTAAAATGATACATTCAGTGTTTGAAGCATGCAGTAAACATTTGCTATACTGAAGAGCAATGCAATGCAGGTCTTGAAGAAAATATTGGAATATGAGTTAAAGATCCTTTTACCATTCCATGACAAGTCAAGAAGACTTCCATTTACCAAATTTGTGGTGCCTGTACAGACCAGGGCACAAAATAAAAACCTCTCCCTTGTCACTCACCCTTTGTTAGTACGGTAAATGGTTGCTAAGTGCCATGTGATTGGATCACATGTACATCACAATGGTAGAACAATGCAGAAGTCAAGGTGCATATTCTGGAGCAAGATGGCCTGAATTCTTCCAGATCCTGGTTGCACCACTTGCTACTGGTGTGACATGGGCCAGTCACTTAACCTGACTGCACCCCAATTTTCTTATTTGTAAAATGGCTATAAAACAATACCTTACTTTATAGGGCTGTGGTAAAGATTAAATGAGATGCTATATGAAACACGCTTAGAACTGGAAGATAAATGCTAACTTGTATAATCTGATCATAGTATTTATCTCTTAAACTAAACTGTTTCCCGGAAACAGTAACTGGGCCTTTGCTATCTCTAAAAACATTGGCTTCTAAATGACAATAAACTTTTTAATGGTAGGTGGCTGGCATAATTGACTTTTTATGTATTAGAAATCAATAACGTCTTACCACATTTAAAGGAAGGGGGTGATTTTTAAAAAAACTTTTATGCCTTGGTCTATCTTGTATTCATTTTACAGATTTTGAAAGTAGAGTCATGTTGATATAAAAATATCTGCTGTGCTTGACTAATGATGCAAGTGGAAAGGGTCTTTAAACTACTTTAAAGTATCACTTATATACTTTGCATTGCCTTGAGAAAGGGTTTTATTTCAACCTAGTCAATGTTTACCACTGATCAGTGCCTTGGATTTTCTTCACGAATTAGAAAGAACAAGTCAAGATTATTTAACGCTGTTGACCTTATATTAGCAATAAACCCAACTGGATGGAGAGTAGAATTTGGGCATAACTTTGTGATTCATAGGGATGGATAAAAGTGACGTTAGGTAGACAAGGTCTGAGAGTGGCATAGAGAGATGCAGTTTTTGGCAAAGTCTCCTGGTTAGAAATTCATTATAAACCCCAAAGAAAAGAAAGCATGGCTTTTGTAGCAGCCACAGAGATCAATATGATGTTAATAATGTTAACCTGAAAACTAAGTGCCTGGTACTGACTTTGAGACTAAGTTGTATAGAGAGATACCATGTCACGTTGGTGATGGAGTCTGTCATATCTGAACGGCACATAGTCAATAAGGGCACGTCCAGCCATCTATCTTAAGGGCTGATGCAATTAGAACAGCATTTGGAAAGCATTTCACTGGTCAGACAGCAGCAGAGAACAATGTTCATTTTGGAAAATACCTAAGCTTTCTTCTAAGGACTTCAAATTTCTATTTATACCCAGATAACACAGACATCTCAAACCTCTCTACTGTAAACATTTACCTTTAGGCTCATGCTAAAATAGCACTTGGTCTTAGAAATATTGTCCTCTTAGAAGCCACGTGATTACAACTACTCTTGTCTACTCTGATTATTTTTCAAGATGGGTATCCCTATGATTGCATGCCCACTGCTTAAGAATCAAAGTCATAGGCATCACTCTTTCACATACCTTCTTTCATCTGCACTTTATTATCAAGCAAGCATAACCCAGAATCACCACTTGAGTGTGAGATTATTTCTTGCTCTAAAGAACTGTAGAATATTAAAGTCTGAACTAGGTTGTCCTTTATATCCATGCCCCAAGAGGCAGGGAAAGGGACTATTTACTAAACATATATGTAAGCCATGTCCCCAAACTGTGCTAGGCACTTGTATGTGTGTACACTATAAACACATTTCGTATAAACCTATGTCATATATACTATATATATGTATTTTGCTTATACTATTAAACCATCCTTACAGTTGCTCACCCCAAAACCTTACTATGTAATTTATTTTTTATTGCATATGTTAAGGTGTACAACATGTTATGATAGATTTTTACATAATACAGCAGTTGTTACAGTCAGGAAGATTAACATGTCCATCATATCACAAAGTTATCCTTTTTCTTTGTGGTAAGAGCACCTAAAATCTTCTGTCTTGGCTAATTTTCAGTAAGCAAGACAATATTATTAACTATAGTCCTCATGTTGTACATTAGATATCTAGTCTTATCCATCCTATATAACTGCAACTTTGTGTCTTTGACCTATATCTTCCTATTTCATTCCTGACCCTACCCTTGCCCTTGGTAACCTCTCTTCTACTCTCTGTTTTCTATGTAACCAGCTTTTTTGTTTGTTAGTTTTTAAGATTTCTCAGGTAAGTGAGATCATGCAGTATTGTTCTGTCTGTGTCTGGCTTATTCACTTAGCATAACGTCCTCCAGGTTCATCTGAATGTGTCGTTCTTGATACGTTTCCTTCTCTTCTTTTGACACCTCTCTTCCCTTCTACCTCACAGTGGACTCATCAGGAAATATAATCAGTTTATAATCATAATATGCCTGGAACCTGACCACACATCAGCACTCTACTGCCACTACTTTGGTCTCATCTGCCATCTTCTCTGGAGCACAACACAGCTTTCAAGACATAAACCAGCTCTTGTTGCTCCTATGCTGAAAACCTTCCAGTGGCTTTCATCTCACTCCATAATCTGTTTCCCCAGTACCTCTCTGGTTTCATCTCCTGTTATTCTTTTTGCCCCACTGGAGAGGATGTGAGGCATTCTGTTTTGAGTTTTATGTAATTGGAAGAACGAGTCAGTTAATCTTTTTTTTTTTACAAAAGAGTTAAGAATAGTAAGAAGTTTAGTCAAAATTACTCTATACATTATATACATCAATTGACTGCTAGCCTCTGTACCATGGATATTTGGCTCCCCAGTTTTTTCTGGAGTTTTTAAAACCACACATACAAAATATTATTCAAAAGATTGAATAAGGTTTGCATACATTTGTACTATTTTTATGTATACAAAAGCATCTTAAATTAAAATTAATTTAAAATACATGATTTCATTATGCATTTTCTTTTTTAAATTTTTAAATTTTTAAAAAAATTATTTTAAAGATGGGTATAATTCAGGGTTAGGTATGCAAATGTTCATTATACAGGTACCCTTGTTGATGAGGTGTGCCCCCCCCCAGAAGTTTCCCACTACTGCCAATCCCACTTCCTCCCTCCCTTGGTAGTTTCCCACTACTGCCTATCCTTTTCTTATAGTATTATGATAATTGTTCAAGGTCCACTGATGAGTGAGAATATGTGGTACTCAGTTCTTTGTTTCTGTGACAGAAGTTCTTTGTTTCTGTGACAGATCACTCAGTATTATAAAGTCTAAGTCCATCCAAGTTGCTGTGAAGTTCATAATTTGTCCTTCTTTATGGCTACATAATATTCCATCATGTATATGAACCACATTTTTTTTATCTAGTCCTCTTTCGATGGACAGCACTGTTGGTTCCATGATTTTGCTATTGTAAATGATGCTGCAATAAACATGTGTGTGCAGGTATCTTTTTCGTAGAGGGATTTGAGTTCCTCTGGGTATATTCTCAGTAGGGAGATTGCAGGGTTGTATGGAAGGTCAGTTTTTAGATGCTTTAGGAATTGACCCAAGGCAATCTACAGATTCATGCAATACCCATTAAATCACCAGCAACATTCTTCTCAGACCTGGAGACAGCAATTCAGAAATTCATATGGAAACATAAATGATCACAAATAGCCAAAACAATCCTCAGGAAAAAAAGAAGCAGGAAGTATCACACTCCCAGACTTTAAACTTTATTATAAAGCTACAATAATCAAAACCGTCTGGTATTGGTATAAGAACAGGCATATAGACCAATGGAATAGGATAGAGATTCCAGAAGCAAAGCCTCAATTTCTCAATCGGTTCATCTTCAACAAAGCCTCCACCACCAACCACTGGGGAGAGGAGAACCTATTCAGTAAATGGTGCTAGGAAAACTGGCTGACCACCTGCAGAAGACTGAAACAGACTCCTACCTATCACCATACACAAAAGTCAACTTTAAATGGATCAAATACCTAAACGTAAAACCTCAAACTATTAGAACCTTAGAAAATGAAGGAGACACGCTTATGGAAATTGGAACTAGCAACCAATTCCTGGTCAAAACCCCAAGTGCCCATGCCATAAGAGATAAAGTAGACAAGTGGACATCATCAAATTGACAAGCTTCTGCAAAGCCAAAGAAACCATCGAGAGAGCAGGGAGACAGACCACAGAATGGGAAAAAATATTTGCCAACTGTATGTCTGACAAAGTCCTGACATCTAGGATCTACATGGAATTCAAATGTGCTGAAAAGAAAAACATAAACAGCCCCATTACAAAGTGTGTAAAAGATATGAATAGACACTTCTCAAAAGAAGAAATATGAGCAGGCAACAGATACATGAAAAAATGATTAGTTACTCTTTTGTGTCTGGATCCTTTGTTCCAACATCATAGCAATTAAGACACTGCAGTACTGTCTAAGGATGAGACAGACTAATGGAACAAAAGAGAGGACCTGATACTGTGCCCACATATACATGAAAAAAAGGAGAAGATATATTAAAACATGAAAAGAGTTGAAAGATATGAGGAAAAAAAGACCTGGAACTGAACCCACATATATAAGAGCTGGCATGGGAGATCAGTGAGTAAGTTACCCATCTATTCAATAACTAGATGAATAGTTATCCCTATGGAAAAAAAATGAACTTGTATCCCCATCTTACACCATGCACAAAATCAATTATGTATGGATAAAGGACTTAAAAGCAAAAGGGAAACTAAAACATAGGAAGAAAGTATAGGAGAATAGCTCTGCAACCTCTGGGTAGGGAGACTTTCTTTAAAAACATGACAAATGCACAAGCAAAGGAAGTATATGCTAAATTTAAGTACATTAAAATTGGGAATTCTGAAATATTGTCCTTTGCAGCCACATGGATGAAACTAGAGTGAACTAATTCAAAAACAGAAAACCAAACACCGTATGTTCTCATTTATATGCGGCAGTTAAGTGGCCACAAAGATGGAAATAATAGATAGGACACCAACAAGGGAGGAGGTGGGAGGGCTGTTAGAGTTCAGAAATTACCTATTGGGTACAATTTTAAGTATCTGGGGAATAGGCCACCTGAGACTTAATCCCCATTACTATACAATATGTCCATGTAATAAATATGCACTTGTATCCCCTGATTCTAAAATAAAATGATGATAATAATAATTCCTGTTCAATAAATAGATCATAACAAGTAAGAGGCAAGCTTCGAATAGGTAGAAGATATTTGAGTACATATATAAACCTCTGTGGAAAGCAGTGTGGCGATTCCTAAAAGCTCTAAATATCAACCTCCCATATGATCCTGTAATCCCCCTACTGGGAATATACCCTGAAGAGTTCAAATCACTCTACAAAAAGATACCTGCACACGAATGTTTATCGCAGCATTGTTCACAATAGCAAGAAACTGGAACCAACCATGCTGTCCATCAAAAGAGGACTGCATTAAAAAAATGTGGTACATATACACGATGAAATACTATGCAGTCATAAAAAAGAACAAAATCATGAATTTCGCTGCAACCTGGATGGAACTAGAGTCTATAATACTGAGTGACCTCTCACAAAAACAAAGATATGAGTAACACATGTTCTCACACATATAGTGTACCTTGATCGTTCAACGTACTACCATAAGAAAATGACTGACAGTGGTGGGAAACTATGGGGGGGAGGGGAAGGGAGATTGGACTAATGGTAGTAAACATCTGTCTGGGGACAGGGAGAAGACACCTCTTATCAACAAGGGTGCCTGAATGAAGCATATTTGTATACCTAACCCTTAACTGTACCCCACAATATCATAATAAAAAATATTGATTAAAAAAATCCCACAAATCAATGAAGAAAATAAAATTAAGCAGACATTTCTTTGTGTGTATTTTTTTTATTAATTAATTTATTATAAAGATGTGGGGTACAATTCAGGGTTAGATATACAAACATTGATCATGCAGGTACCCTTGTTGATGAGGCATGCCCCTCCCTCCCCTAGCAACTTCCCCCAACTGCCAGTCCCACCCCTTCTTCCCCTGACAGTTTTCTGCTACTGCCAGTCGCCTTCCCACAGCATTATAATTGTTCAAGGTCACATTATGAGTGAGAACATATGGAACCCATTTCTTTGTTTTTGTGAAATCACTGAGTATGACCGACTCCAAATCCATCCAACTTGTTGCAAAGTCCATATATTTGTCCTTCTTTATGGCTGCATAATGTTCCATTGTGTATATGTACCACATTTTTTTAATCCAGGCCAGCTTTGATGGACAAGATGGTTGGTTCCATATTTTTGCTATTGTGACTAGAGCTGCAACAAACACACGTGTGCAGGTATCTTTTTTGTAGAAGGATTTGAGTTCCTCCGGATATATTCCCAATAGGGGAGTTGCTGGGTCATGTGGAAGGTCAATTTCTAGTTCCTTCAGATATTGCCACACTGTCTTCCAAAGAGGTTGTATTAGTCTGCATTCCCACCAGCAGTGTAGAAGTGTTCCTTTTTCTCCACATCCTCGCCAGCATCTGTTGTTGTTTGTTTTATTAATAATGGCCATTCTTACAGGGGTTAGGTATTATCTCCATGTGGTTTTGATTTATATTTCTCTAATGATGAGTGAGGCCGAGCACTTTTTCATGTGCCTGTTGGCCACCCGTATATCTTCTTTTGAGAAGTGTCTATTCATGTCTTTTGTCCACTTTTTAAAGGCTGTTTGTTTTTTCCTTTTGGCGCGTTTGAATTCCTTGTAGATCCTAGATGTTAGGGCTTTGTCAGATATACAGTTGACAAATATTTTTTCCCATTCTGTGAACTGTCTCCCTGCTCTCTTGATGGTTTCTTTGGCTTTGCAGAAGCCTGTCGGTTTAATGAGGTCCCACTTGTCTATCTTATCTCTTATGGCCTGGGCACTTCGGGTTTTGGTCAGGAATTGGTTGCCAGTTCCAACTTCCATAAGAGTGTTTCCTGCATTTTCTAAGGTTCTTACAGTTTGAGGTTTTACGTTTAAGTCTTTGATCCATTTAGAGTTAATTTTTGTATATGGTGATAGGTAAGGGTCCTGTTTCAATCTTCTGCATGTGTTTAGCCAATTTTCCCAGCACCATTTACTGAATAGGTTCTCCTCTTCCCAGTGGTTGTTATTGGAGGCTTTGTCAAAGATGAGTTGGTTGAGGAATTGAGGCTTTGTTTCCGGAATCTCTATCCTGTTCCATTGGTCTATGTGCCTGTTCTTGTATCAATACCAGGCTGTTTTGTAGCCTTATAGTAAAGTTTAAAGTCTGTAAGTGTATTACCTCCTGCTTTGTTTCTTTTGCTAAGGATTGTTTTGGCTATTCGTGGTCATTTATGTTTCCATATAAATTTCTGTATTGTCATTTCCAGATCTGAGAAGAATGATGTTGGTAACTTAATGGGTCTTGCATTGAATCTGTAGATTGCCTTTGGTAGGATGGACATCTAACAATGTTGATTCTTCCTATGCATGAGCATGGAATATTTTTCCATTTGTTTGTGTCTTCTTGAATTTCTTTGAGCAGCGTTTCGTAGTTCTCATTGTAAAGGTCTTTCACTTCTCTGGTTAGGAAGATGCCAAGGTATTCCATTTTTTTGGTAGCTATTGTGAATGGGATTGTGCTTTTTATTTGGGTCTCTGCCTGCTTGTTGTTGGTGTAGAGAAATGCAACTGTCTTTTGCACGTTTATTTTGTACCCTGAGACCTTCGCAAAGTCCTTTATCAGTGCAAGCAGGGTTTTGACAAATTCTCTTGGATTTTCAAGGTATAGGATCATATCATCAACAAAGAGGGATACCTTGACTTCCTCTTTTCCTATTTGGATACCCCTGATTTCCTTCTCTTGTCTAATTAAGCAGACATTTCAAAGGAAGAGGTATATGAATGAAAAAGGGTTGTATTTATCCCATAAATAACCTTGGGGTGCTAATTAATGATACAATGAGATGACAGTTTATGCTTACCAGATAAATAAAAATTAAAAGTTTAACAAAGACCATTATTGCCAGAATGTAAAGAACCAAACACTTCTTGAACCATTTGTGAGTGTACACATTAGGACACTACTTTAAAAACAATTTGACATTACCTTGCAAAGTAAAAGTGATATGTACCTACAAAATACTGCACACATATAATTATATTCATCAAATGTCCAGAAACATGTAAAGTGAAATAAAATATTTTTAGGCATGCATACAAATTTTGGTTAAAATATACAGCAACATAAGAAGATGGTAATCATAAAATTCAAGATAGTGGTTACCTTTGAGGATGGGATGGAGTACGAAGGGATCAGGCAGGGACATTTGAAAAACTTCAGAGCTTTGGATGATAGACACTTTCTTAAGTGGGGTTGAGGGATACACGGGTTATTTTACTATTCTTTAAATTGTGTATATTATATAATTTTAATGCCTACATTACGTTTAAGAAAATATATAGCAGTCATGAATGGAACAGTCCTAGAAAACTGTGCTATTTAATATGGTAGTCAATATCACAAGTAGCTATTTAAATTATTTAAAATTAAAAATTAAATTTCTCAGTCATACCATCATATTTAAAATACTCAGTAACCAAATGTGGCTGCTGGCTGCCATATAAGACAATGATGATTATTGAGCAACACTATACTAGAACAATCTTATCTTCTTAGGGTTATATATTGTTTTTATCCACTTTTTATAAAAGCAAGAAGTTCATTGGTGTTCTGTAAAAAAAAAAGTCTCCATAATTCTGTCAATAAAACAGTAGGAGATGAAGCAAAGCAAAGATTTTCTTCCTATGGGTTGTGTTGATACTCTTGGATAAAGGAAATGCCATTAACAAGTTTGTCACAATCCATGTGGTACATATACATGATGGAATGTTTCACAGCCATAAAGAAAGACAAAATTTTGAACTTCACAGTAACTTGGAAGGACTTAGAATCTATAATACTGAGTGATCGATTGCAGAAACAAAGAACTGAGTATCACATGTTCTCACTCATAAGCGCTCCTTGAACAATTATCATAATACTATAAGAAAAGGATTGACAGTAGTGGGAATCTGCCTGGGGGGGCATACCTCATCAACAAGGGTACCTGCATAATGAACATTTGTATTCCTAACCTTGAATTGTACCCCACATCTTTAAAATTAAAAATAAAAAAAACCAAATTTGTCACATTTAATATTTCATCTCAGTTAACCCATCAAGTACCAACATGAGCCTAATTAGTCTTTGACTTCCTGTTTAAATGCATATATGTTCAGTTTCTGTGCCAACAAGTTTGTGAGCAGAACTTAATCTGCTAAAAAATTCATTGGGTAAAGTTTTTCAAAGCTATGTGTCCTCCATGGTAGAATGCATTAGTGGGCAATGGTCATCTACAATGAGAGCCAAAGGTATTAGAGCAGAAGGGGTCTTTGTCTCTTTCTCACCTATTTCCTAAGCCCTTCACCAATGTAGACATTGATAATCTGAATGGTTCGGATTCTAGCACTCCAGTGATTCCCTGACCCTGTGTGTTAGAGGGTCAAACACATAAGTGTCTTTCTCTATTTCTCTTGCCTACATAGAGCAGAATATGAACTTGGGCTCTGTCATTCTTCCTTTATTTTCTATCACACATGCACTTGGATATTCTAAACCCTGGTCTCATATTCCTAATGCAGCTGCCATAAAGGTGGCAAAATTTTGAAAGTGGGTTTCTTGTTTCAGGGAAGAATGAGCCCTCCTCTCCCCCCTTTGAGTCTAAGCCATAGATTCCTGTCCAGTTGCCTAGAAAGCTTGCATTGGAATTTCAGGAACAGGGAAACACATGCATGCGCGCGCGCACACACACAAACACACACACAATAATGCCACTCTTCTCTTTCCATTGTCCATTATGGGCACAGTGCCTTTGGGGACTTCAAGGAGAAAAGATGAGTTGAGCCAAGATAATATTTAGGTAATACTTTCCCCTTTGGCCAGACTTCCATTTAATGGCACTTGAAACCTTGTCATCACCCCCCAAAAGATACTAGGTGGAGACTGAGTCAGAGTTTAATTGGAAGTTAGAGAAGTAGCAGTTCTGTTCTTAGGACGTAAGGTAGCTCTGCTAGGAGTTAACATCCTCTTTAAAAAGGGTGTCTCCCTCTCTTGATAGGTGGTCATCACCCCATCAGTGTTGGAGGTGGTGCAGCGGGAGGCATCAAGTCACTTTCCTTCCTCACCCAGGGCACTCAGGACATTCCTGGCCATTCTGGCAATGCTACATTTTAAAGCCATAAATGGTTCGCAATCCTGAATCCCTGAAGAGAAAGGAACATCTTTAAAAACATCATCAAAATAGCTAAAATTTACTTCTAAAGGAGGCTCATTTTATCTGATTGCTCCATTAATATAGTTTGTTGTTCCCAAAGCAACAAGCACTCCTGAATTCATCACTGATGTTCATAGCAGTAACAAGAATTATCACGAAATAATTTCCCACTTACCAACCAAAGTAATTATAATTCTAGTCTCAACAAAGAGGTCTCCTTTCCTGTGTTTTACTAATAAGCCCAGGTTTGTTTTTAATCCCCAATTATTTATTTATAATTCATCCCTTTCTTTGATAGCATTCATTGTCTAAGTCACTGGTTTCAAACCTGTGTATTGCAGATGAAGTGCCTTGCAAAAGGGACTTTAATCCCTCTGCTCGCCAAGTATTGGCTGCACACTGAATAAAACCAGATCTTCCTGTATATATGAACTGCTATTTTCAAATGTCTGCAGGTGTTGCAGTTAATAAGATATGAGGTCATTTAAAATGGTTTTTGAATCTATAGTCATTTTTTGGTCCTAGTACAAATATATTTTCAATCAACTAATAACTGACAACATAGATAAACTTGTATAGTGATCTGGAGGTTTTTCTGATGCTACAAAGGGGTCCTCAAACTAATACGTGTCAGGGAACCTTGGTCTAAGTCATGCAGGGTTGGGTCCTCTCTCATGATGAACTGATGCCTGCTGACCAGTGATAACAGTAGAACATTACTGGAGTGGAACCCGGGACAGAGCCTGAGTTGTTAACAAAGGAAAATGAAGAAAGCCCTTTCTAAACCAAATTGAAGCCCTTTGCTTATTTAAAGTGATAATTTATTTCTTCTTTATGAAAAATTCTATGTTATCACAATTTCTTTCCAAACACGAGGAAATAATAAGACCTAGAGGGAGCATGAGAAGTCAAAAGATCTCAGACCTCAGCCAAGAATTCCTTCACCCTAATTTTTGTTTCCTTGGGTATTCCTGAATAGGGACTGTGCTCCGCTAACCCATGTCAGTATCTTCTCCTTTCAAACAATCTTCCCTTCCTGTCAGACTACTCATCTGACTGGGATTCAGCTATAGAAATATGGATTGTCAGCTATGAGTTCTCCTGGGGCTGCATGTGCAGTGTGTCAAATATGGCTGAAGTTCTGGTTAAATAGTCAACACTATCTATCATCGGTAAACTGCGGTTGAAGTTGATGGGAGAGGGGAGGGCGTGGAAGGCAGAATGGGATACTGAAACTGGTGATGCACACAGCCTCTAGTAATTCACTTCTAATGAATTCCTTCATAATGAAGTTAGTTAGAAAAACAGTTAAAATACAAGCTGATATGTACCTTTTGCTTAAAGTTGGAACAGCAGGGACAGACAATTCTCCAAAAAATGCATTCCTTGTGTAAAATAAGCTCCATTACACAAATAGCACCTCAGATTTCAGTTTATCAGCCTGCAAAATTCATGTTCTTGGTAAAGACTGGGAAGGGGGAGGGCGAATCAGAGAATCTTCATAGCTGGATGAAACAAAAAAAAAAACCAATGAAAATAATATGCCCTTGATTCTAAATCAATAGTAGCAGATTCCTGTGTAAGAAAGCACACCTTAATAAGGGATGGGGAGGTTGAAGTGAAGAGGAAGGAGCATATGGGGGAGAAATGTCATCATCTTTCATTTCTTTCTTTCTTTTTTTTTTTTTTTGAGTTGGAGTCTCACTCCGTCGCCCAGACTGGAGTGTAGTGGCCGCTCCCAGCCACCGCAGCCTCGATCTGCTGGGCTCCGGCAATCCTTCCGCCTCAGACTTTCGAGTATCTGCAACTACAGGCACGCACTACCACACCCGGCTAGTTTTTTGATTTATATTGTAGAGATGAGGTCTTGCCAAGTTGCCCAGGTGGGTCTCGAACCAATGGGCTCAGGCAATCCACTCACCTCAGCCTCCCAAGGCACAGGATTCAGGCTGAGCCACCGAGTCCAGCAATCACCTTTCATTTCTACGTAGGTTTTGGTGGACATTTTTAAGTCTAACTTATTATAGTTCCAAAATGGTATAATGATGGCCTTCTTCAGCACACATCATACTCTTCACGCCTAAGTACCCAGTAAACATTTATTGACAGCATCTGACCAATTCAAGATCAGTTTAGAAGACTGCTTCCATCTTTTTTGTCAGTCTACCTCTGTTTGAATTCAGGTCTCTGAATACACCTTACTGGATTCAAGACTAAGATTATAGTAAAAATTACTATAAAGTGTGTTCATTTAGGCCTGGTATTATGGTCAGAAAATAATATCTTTCTGGTGGGAAACTCACCACACAACTTTTCAAATATTTTTCAAATATTGTATTTAAAACATCTATTGTAAGAAAAATAAGAAAACTTTTTTATTTAAAATTTACTGTGTGCATTTTCTCTAAAATAGTTCACAAATAGAGTTGTAATTTTCCCTACACTTCATAATATTATTTTTACCACCTATGCTTGCAAAAGGAAGGTCTTGCACTCTCTTATAAGATGGCATGAGTAATGGCAGGTTTGTTCACTGCCATTACTAATGCCATCTTAGTTCTCACTTTTGTAGGTTTCCTGGGGAGTTTACTTCTAAAAGAGCAATAGAGCAATACTCAGTAGAAGTTTGAAAATATTGAGAGGAGTGTCACATATCCTCTTCTCAATCTTTTAGTTCAGTTTTGCCATAAGTAAGTACAAATCATTAATCAGTGGTTCTTAAACTTAAGATTGCATAAAAATTCCACAGAAAGCTTGTTAAGACAAGAATTCCTGTATCCAGTCCCAGGGACACAATTCAGAAGGGATTGTCTGGGCATCAGGATTTCAACAAGCTCCTAGGTGATGCTGGTGCTGCAGGTATTCAGGCCACACTTTGAATAGTAGTGTTCAAATGACCTGGCTGGGTTAAAGGAGCCATTCAAAGCACCTGACATCCTCCTAGAGGATTGTATATGGGTTCAAATAGACCTGCCTAATAAGTGAGGAGGGATGTCAAGACTTGAGTGTCTTAAGACATAAACTCTGGCTATATCAGAAATACTATGCTTTGAGCCCCAGTTTGACAAATATATTGTCATAATTATCATGGCACATGCCTAACAATTCTGTTAAGGCAGCTTTTGTGCACTTTTAAGAAGTGTGTGTAATTTAAAGAAGTCTTGTTTCCTTACCTTGAGTACTACTGGATCAAATCAAACTTGAGGTCATTCTAGCAGGACTGTGGGAAAAGGAAAAAGCACCCAAGCAGATCCAGTTGCTTTCTATGATAGCAGTTCAAAATACCATAACCCAAGGGGAATGGGTGAACTCATCCATTCCCTTGGGAAGCAAAATAAATTGAAAGTCAGAAAACAGGTGTGGGGCGAATTTTCAATTAATTCAGACAAATTATTTTGCTCACTTGACTTTTGTAGGAGCTTAGGCTACAGAACAGCAGGCTCTCAACAAATCAGGAGACATAATTCAAAGGAGATGAGATGTTCTGAATGTCACTGAGATGTATTCATATCATCCGATGTCTTCATGCTGTTAATGTTCCATTTATCTGCTCTCCGTGAGACTAACTGGAAGCGTAGTCTCTAAGGAATACACTAAAATCCAATTCAAAAGTTATTGAGACCTTTTGGATCTGGCAGAAATTCCATACCTCATCCTATCTTTCTGCTAATTGTAACTAAAACACCCTCTTCTGCCAATCCCTTTTTTGTAGTATTATGATAGGTGTTCAGGGTCCACTTATGAGTGAGCACATGTGGTACTCAGTTAGTTCTTTGTTTCTGTGATAGATCACTGAGTATGATAGACTCCAAATCCTTCCAAGTTGCTGTGAAGTTCATAATTTTGTCCTTTATGGCTGTGTGATATTCCATCATGTATATGTACCTAATTTTTTTATCCAGTACGGTTTCAATGAGCAACATAGTTGGTTCCATGTTTTTGTTATGAATGAATAGTGCTGCAATAACCATGTGTGCAGGCAGGTATCTTTTTTTGTAGAATGATCTGAGTTCCTCTGAAGGGGAATTGTTGGGTCATATGGAAGGTCAATTTCTAGTTCTTTTAGTAGTTGAAACACTGTTTTCCATAGAGGTTGAATTAGTCTGCACTCCTACCAACAGTGTAGAAGCATTCCCTTTTCTCTGCCTCCTCGCCAGTATCTGTTGTTTTATGGTTTACTATTATTCTTACTGGAGTTAGGTGGTATCTCAGTGTGTTTTTGATTTGCATGAGGACCAACATTTCTAAGTGATTACCCTAGTGTCTTAGTTCGTTCTTGCTGTGGTAACAAAATACCTAAGACTGGGTAATTTATAAATTTATTTTTCACAGTTTTGAAGGCTGGGAAATCCAAAATCAAGGCACTGGCAGGTTTGATGTCTGATGAAGGCTGCTTTCTGCTTTCAGGATGGCACCTTGTTTCTTCATCCTCCAGAGGAGAGGAACATTGCATCCTCACATGGTGGAAGGGCAAAACAGTCTAACTAGTTCCCTCTGATCCTTTTACAAGGTCACCAATCCCATTCATTATGGCTCTGCTTTCATGACTTAATTGCTTCCTAAAGACCTTACCTCTTAATACTATCACATTGGGGTTTAAATTTCAGCATATGAATCTTGGGGGGACACATACATTAAAACCTTAGCACCTAGAAAAATGAAAACTATATTCACACAAAAACCTGTACATTAAAGTTTATAGTGGCCTTAAAGTGGAAAAATCCAAATGTTTTTCAATAAGTGAATGAATTAACAAATTATGATTCATCCATTCAATGGGATACTATTCAGTAATAAAAAGGAATAAAAGAAGGCCACATAAACAGGATGAATGAAACTTAAATATTTTTGTTAAATTAAAGAGACCAATCTAGAAAAAGCTACGCTTACAGGACATTACATCAGAACAAAGGTTATTTTTACTTTAAGTGAGCTTAAATATAAATTAAATAAAAAATCTGCTAAGGTTGAACATATATTAATATATGAACATTCTAGAACATGGCAATTGTATTCCTTGGTTTATATCCAACAGAAATGCATATATGTATTTCCCAAAGGACATGCATTAAAATGTTTATAGTGGTACTATTCACAATAGTCCAAATCTAAAAACTACCTATATCCATCAATAACAGAATGTATTAAAAAATGTGGTATATTCATACAATGAAATATACATGTGAATTAACAAACTGAAAATACACACAGTAATATGGCCTACTCTCACAGACTAATGTTGAATTTAAGAAGCCAAATATACTAGTGTACATACTGTAGGATTTTATTTATATGAAATTCAAAAGCAGATCAAACTAAGGTCTTAGAAATTGGAGTAGTACTTACCGTTGGTAAGCTAGTGATTGGAAGGGAAAATGAGATTCCAGTGAGGTGCTGGTAATGTTGTATTTTTTTTTTTAACCAGGTTTGCTGTATCAATATCAATGGATATGTTCAGTTTGAGAAGATGTATCAAATTTTAACCTGTTGGTTAATACACCTGATTTATGTATAGTATACTTCAATATAATGTGGATATGCATCAATTTTTCTAAGAAGAGTTTCTACAACTTTCGTAAGTTTCGCAAAGAGTTTCTGTCTCAAAAATAATTGTAACCATTGAATTGTAGAAGAAAGAGCAGATCTTAGATGCCATTAGGATAGTGGGTTGACAGGAAAACTATTTTGTTTTTACTTTTTCTTTTTTCTTTTCTATTTTGATTCAGGGGATACATATGCAGGTTTGTTACATAGAAATATTGTGTGATGGTGTGGCTTGGTCTTCTACTGAGCCCATCATCCAAGTGGTGGACATGGAATTCAGTGAGTAGTTTTCAGTCTTGTTTCCCTCCCTCCCTCTCCTCTTTAAAATTGATCCAGTGTCTGTTGTTTCTATCCTTGTGCCCATATGAGTACAATGTTTAGCTCCTGCTTATGAGGGAGAACATATGATATTCAGCTTTCTGTTTCTGTGATAATTTACTCAGGATGATGGTCTCTAGCTGCATCCATGTTGCTGCAAAGGAAATGGTTTTGTTCTTTTGTGTGGCTGCATAGTAGTCCATGGTGTATATGCACCACATTTTCTTTATTCATTCCACCATTAATGGGTACCTAGTTTGGTTCCATGTTTTTGCTATTGTGGATAGTGCTGTAATAAACATGCACATGCAGGTGTCTTTTTTGGTAGGGATTTGTTCTCTTGGCTTTTTCTAAGTTGAATGAGTCTAAGTCCTGTTCTATTTAAAGTCCTTGGTGGTCTTGTGGCACTCCCCACTCTTGGCTGTATTTCTAAGAAACCTGACTCCTGACTGTATTTCTAAGAAAGCTGTTCAATGTTTGCCTGATACTGAGGGTTTCCCAGGACTAGGGACGTCCACTGGAAAACTGAAAAAGTCCCAGGCAAACTAAAATCAAAGTGAAAGAGACATTTGTCTTGTTCTTTCTAGAAAACAGTAAATCTCCAAAGTACCCTGTCATTGCAGTTATTGGAGTTTGGGTATTTCCTGCTCCTAAGCAAGCACCCAGATGGGTTTTGTCAAAAAACTGGGTGGAATTTCCAGCAGTTCCTGTATTTGAAGAAAACCAATGCGGTTCAGGACAGCACTTAGAAATTCCTGGATGTTCTGAGGGTGAGGGCCACCGCAGTACCTGACCACTAATCAACCCTCTGTAAGATGCGTCCTTTCATCTTCCACGTAAAGTGCAGAGACTTGGTTTCCAGTGTCACATCAACTGTCTGCAATTTTAGCAGTGGTTTCAGGACAAGTGATTAAATGAACGTCTTTCAGAGTCCTTGCTGGTAGATCAGATTGAGTCAAGGCAATAACACATTTTTGTACAATGAGGTCCCTAATACCCAGAGAGAAGGCACAAATGGTCTAGTAGCCCTTGAAAGTTTCCAGTGTAAGATGGTTTATCTTTCTAGGATTGTAGCTTTTGATGTTTTTCTCTTATATTAGATGAAAGACACTTAAAATATATTAGATATAAGACAATCAAAATGTGTCCCCAGTTTTTGCATTTGTGATTAACAAATGAACTCAGCATGTGGCAGAGTGCCAGACAAAGTGGTTGGATTCTCTAAACATCACAGAAAACAATAATTCAGGCTAATGGGCATTACATTTTACATTTTAAACTGGTTTTAAATCCCTTCCAAAAAGACACATATATTTTGTTAGGTGATATAGGGTTCTACTCTAGCCTCTAGAAAAGTTGCCAGGATTGGTATGAGGGCTAGAAAGGGGGTGATGGGGAGGAAGTGGGGGGAAAGAGAGCTCAATCATGTTTATCGAGCACTGAGTACTTATGACATTTTTTACCCACCATATGTGTGTGTATTCTGATTCACTATTTATGCATACCACAGATATATTCTTACAGATGTATACCTATATAAGGATTTATATGAAAATGTATATAATAAAGTGTATATCCTTATTTCATATTCTCAACAATTTGCCTTAAGTATGTACAGAAAGCATCAGAGAAAGGATCTGAACCCAGTTCTTCTTGATGGCTGTCAGAGATGTTATAACTTCTGAGCGCCTAGGAAGTAAAGCAGTCAATTTTACAAAGAAGAGCTATTGGTTTTCAGGATAGTTTTATTTCAGATCATCCAAGAAAACTCTGAAAACATTGCTTTAAGGTAGAAGCTTGTGAACTGATGTTTGGAGCTGAAAAAAGTTCATTGCCTCTGGGGTGCAGGGGAGAGGAAATATTCTAGCATGGGTGAAATTTAAAGTCTGTATGGGATAATGGCAAGAAAACAATACATGCACAGATTTTTCAGATTGCAGGTGTAGGAGGGGGACCTGAATTCTAGGTAAGGTGTGTTGACTCAAGTGAGACCCAAATTACACATTGGCTTCAACAGAGGTGACTGAGACTCAAACGAAGCCATTTTTATATGCTGCTCATCAGACTATGTACCAAGCTAATAGTCTCACCTTGTATCTTGAGTTCCTACTTGTAGAATTGACAGACATGCCTAAGAAAGATTAGTCAAGTTAATACTGTATAAATCCGCACATATGTGGATTGATCTCAGACATCACAACTCAGATTGTTTTTTAATACCATAATACGTTTTCCACCATAATACGTTTTCCTCAGTTTTCAGTGAGTTTATCATGACTTTCTGTTTTTTGAGATAATTATATAAACACAGTTATCTCAGTTATAAGGCAAGTAGAAAGACTGATATTACTGTATTTGTTTTTAAATCTTGGAAATCAAAATGTGTCCTGCTGATCCTGCTTCCCAATGCTATCTTCACGTTAGCACCAAACTCTTGTAAAACCAACCTATTTTCCAAATGCTTTTATTCTGAAAGGTTCAAACTGTTTTCTGGATTCTTTATTAATCCTCACAATATATGCAAGAGGTCCTCACTGTCAAATGCCAAGCCCATTTTACAGATGAGGAATTTGAGTAGTTTAACAAAAGATGTGTCAGTCACATCCTCAAAGGAGTGAGTATGCAGCTCAACTGTGACCCTAGACCTGCTGGTTCCCCAGCTGTTGCTCTCTTTATTAAAGAATGTGGCTTCTCTTGGTTCCACTCTGGTGCTGGTCTTCAGCTGGTTACTAGGCAACTTGAGCTATTAAAGCCTGGGTGGTTCAAAATACCAGAGCATCAAAGTCCTAGAAATATGATGTAAATGTTTTTCATTTTACACAGGTTAAATTTAGTCTAGTCCCATGCCATTGCACCCAAGATTGGCCAGGAAAAACAATAAAAAGCTTTGAAGGGCTACCAAGTACTGTGCATCTGACAAATTGAGTTGATTTTAAACTGATAATTATTTACAAGTGTCTTACAACATAAAAGAGGAAAAATAAAGGCTGCTTGCCCAAGGCATTCAAATAAATTCTGGTGCCACATGGAAAGAATGTAAAGAGGTCAAGGTAGAGAAGAGAAATCATCTGATAACCAGGGTGACTTTATCTGAGCTCTCATGGCAATTTAAAAAAAAAAAAGCAGCAGTGAAGTTAGAGGTAACAAATTACCCTAGCTTCTTATTTCTAAAGCCTAGAAAGAAATTCCTCATAGGAATAAATAAGAGAAAAGCAGCTCTGTGCAGTTCTTTATGATTCTCAGTGTGAAGATCTATGTCGGCTTAGTTATGTGAAGTGGGTTTTGTCCTTGAGGACAGAGAAAGTTACAAGATGTGGTGATCCTAGGCTTTGCAAACAACAGCTAAGTAACAAACCTACAGCACAGTCCTTGGACACACAGCAGCAGACTGAGCCTCCACCTTCCCATCAAGGCTCATGACATGTTGCAGGGAGCATTTTCACTTCACTGTGCTTAATAAGGTGGCATTTGGGTGCAGACGTCTACGTGAGTTTTGTTCCAAGACTCGCTTAGTACTACTGTGTGGGCTGAAATGTGCACAACTTATCAAGCCTAAACAAAGTAGAAGTGTAGTCTTCAAAAGAAAGAACAAATCTTATTTATAAGAACTCTTTAAAAGACAGAAAAAATGCAAAGACTGTAACAAACGCCCATGTGTCAAAACTCAGAGTTGATCATTGCTAGCATTTTGACAAATTATTTGTATATCCTATAAGAAATAAAACACTGCCATAGTCACTCTTAGAAGGTACAGAAAAAAGAAAATAAATAAAACATTACAGATAAAATTGGAGTCCCCTTTGACCTTCCTTCCAACCTCAGTCCAGATCAATTACTCTCCCAGTCTCAGCAGAGGCAACCACTTTCATGAATTTAGTGTGTATCCTTCCAGTGTGTTTTGTTCTACTTTTACATATACATGTGTGTGTGTGCATTTAGACAGAGAGAGAGCACACAATTATTAGCATGAATGTATGTGTCCATTTAAAATGTTACATAAGCAGCACATTATCTATCACTTGTTTTTTTCATTCGACAGTATGATTTTTAAGTCCATCTGTGTTGTATATAAGGAGTTAGTTCATTTCTCTTCTGCTCTATAATATTCCTTGTATTAAACATACCAACTTTTATTTATAAGTTCCCTTAAAGAAAGTCATTTAAGTGTTTCTACCTTCTACTGTTTCAATGAAGAAGAAATCCTTGTACCTGTCTCCTGGTTCACATGTCCAAAAATTTCTCTATGGTATATAACTAGAAGTGAAACTCAAGATGGTGGAGGAAGCTGATTATCCACCACCTTGATCTCACTTTTTCCGGTGTAGGAATTATGAGTCAGGGAAAAAATTTCTGTGCTCTTGATGCTGAGCAGGTTGCAGGGAGGGGTGTCACAGATATAGAGTCCAATTCACTTACCATCTGCTCAGAGTTTTTTCATTTCTCTGGTCCTGGAAACTGTCTCATCTTCATATTTTAGTACTTGGATATTGCTGGTGATCATTTCAACACTGTATATTTGTTTTTGGTTTTCTTTGGGAGTGAGGAGTGAAGCCAGCTTGCTTCTGCACCACCATTTTGGAAACAGAAGTTCTCAGCAAGTCTTCATATGATAGAAAGACTAATTCTTTTCAAATAAATACAATTAATGTACTTTCAGTCAGAAACTCAATAGAGTTTCTTTATACAAATGAAAAATGATTTTTTAAATGTATATAAGGAAATAAAATATGCAAAATTTGCCAAGAATGTTTTGAGAAGGTAGAAAATAAGTATTTATCCTACCTTCTATTAAAATTAAAGACCACTGTATTCCAGAATCTTTCTCTCAGCATCTGCTTCTGGAAAACCCAACATGACAGTTCTGATCAGCTTGTCACTCAACAATATTTTGATGGGGACGTTAGAATTCAATTTCAACACTTTAAAAAATACAGATAAAGGAAAACAAAATAAAAATGGACTTAGGCTTTTTATAATAAAGCTACACGTTTTGGCAACTGGGTCTCAAGTAGGCTATGGATCCAGAAAGCAGTCTTCATGATGATCCCTTTTCTATTATCTTATGCCTTTGTGCTTTGCCTTTTAAACATTTCCCTTTGTGACCTGTTCCTCCTTCTTGACTGAATTGTTTGGCTTGTGTTTTATCCAGCACAACTCTTCCCTGCTCTGCCTGTACTTCTGTGATTTGGCATCCCTCCCAGTGCTTTGTTCTGGCTGGGCCACCTTTATACTCCACTTGGCTTTGGCCCAAGACCCAGTACTTTTTCTCACTTATTCCATCCTTGCAGGCATTCCAGAATTTCAGATTTAGTCATAGCCTCATTTGTAATTATACTGTTCCCTCTCTGGAGAAAACTGTCTCCAGCAGATTGTAGCAAGTGGCTAGACTCTGAGAGATTTGGAGACGCGGGTGTGTATTTATCAACCCAGTATTGTAATTGTGCTCACATATTAGTTTGCTCAAGCTGCCATTGCAAAGTACAACAGTCCAGGTGGCTTAAATAACAAAAATATTTTTCCTCAAAGTTCTGGAAGTCTGAGGTCAAAGTATCATCAGGAGAGATTTCTCCTGAGATCTCTTTCTTTTGCTGTGTCTTTACTCAATCTTCCCGTTGTGCATGCCAGAGTCCTAATCTCCTCTTCTTGTAGGGACACAACAATCATATCGAACGAAGGTTCACTTCAATGATCTCATTTAGCCTTAAGTAGTTCTTTAAAACCCTGTTTACAAATATAGTCACATTCTGAGGTACTGGGAGTTAGAACTTCAACATTTGAATTTGGGAGGACATTCAGTTGAACCCACGATATTAACCCTACTGCCTGGGTCAAACATGCATTAATCACTTTCTAGCTGAGAGATTTTGAGAAAATTCCTTAATTTCTTTAGATGTTAGTTATCTTTTCTGTAAAATGAAAAAGAGAAGTATTTCCCTTATAAGAATACTGTGAAGATTAAAAAAAAATAGATATATAAAGTGTTTAATTCATAGTTAACACTCAATAAAGGTTAATTGTTACTGGCATCTTTGAGGTTCCAACACCAACACAGAATCCAACACAAATACACATAAAACTATTGATATGCATAAAATATGTGAATGTGATATTTTTATTCAGTTGCTCATTTGTTTAACACGTATTTATTGAACACTTACCACATATAGTCAATTCTCATGATTTGTGGTTTCTATAGTGTCACTATGAACATTGAATTATTGAATACTGAATAATTGTTCCTAGGGAAATACAGGGTTAGGTTCTTGTAAGCTTCTCGACACAATTTTCATCAATTGACCGACATATAACCTTGTCCAACAGCACATTGCTCATACCTGAACAAAGCGTATATAACAAAAGTATTTTCTTTGTAAGGGACACTAAACAGCAATTGGCACTATATTTGGGGCCCATTTTAAATATTTGCCAAGAAAAAACACAAAATTATAAAAAATCTGGCACTAAATAGACCACAGAAAGGACCCTTGTTTAGACTCTGAGAGGTGAAAGAAAAAGGCAAAGTGTGACCTTGTTTCACTTCAGCTGGGAGCATGCATGAACACAGGGAGACTAAAATGTTTAACTACTCAGCACGTGTCCATGAATGACCATGAAAGCACTGCTAGTATTGATTTGGGGTTTTCAAATAAATTTCAGCAAGTAGGTGAGGTTGCAAGTACGGAATTCTCGAATAACAAGAATTGACTGTATGTCAAGCACTGTATTGGGTTCTAGGGCACACGGTAGAACAAGGCAGTTTCTTCAGTGATGCTTACTGTCTAGCCAAGGACAGGCTGGTAGGGTGGCAAAAGGGACTTCAGTGAGTGACCTGCTGACTTAAGGGGTTGGCAGCAATGTTCTGATTCCTTAAGTCCTCTGGCGAGGAAGAGAATTCCAAACATCTGTCTCCTGAAAAAGCTCTGCTATCACTCTACTTGCTGAATGATTAGTTTCTCTTTTCAGAGGGTACCACAATTGGGGAAGACCTTTCTGAAGTCCAAGGTGAGCTATGTAGTTTGTCAGCATGTCCTGTGTGTCTTCTGCCTCCTAGGAAAAGCTTGCACTTGATTAAGATGGAATAAGCATTATTCCTTTTACTCAAATAGTCCCTGGCTGCAACACATCCTCTCTTCAGTGTGTCTGTGGCTAAACTTTCAGTTCCATCTTCAGTAACAACAGCCAGCATTCTTCAAGACGGCAGCGTGAGGGCAGTGGACACATCTCTGTTCCGGACTCACATGAACTTTTTCTGTCCTACACTCAGCCACTGCACTAATGTGGATGCACCACCGAATCTAATGTGCATCTGGAGTAGAGAGCCACCACTTTGATATCTCTTTGTTTCAGTTTCCTCGTCTGTAGAAAACGCATTGGTATCTGATGAGTCCCAAGAAAATATGCTATATGTTACCATCCTAAATTCTGTTTCAAAACCAAGACACTTCCCTCTCCAGTTTTTTTTTTTTCCACTAATGTAGTTACTATAAGAAATATTCTAATTAACAGATTTTCTTTCCCACGTTTATGTTTACAATATCATTGATGTCAATCTCCCTATTCCCGAGTTTGGAAAAAAGTAGAGTGATCTTTTTCCCTCTGAAGAAACAAAAACAAAAGAGGCAAAAAATATAACTTGGTATTGACTGAATGGGAGCAAAAGTACCATGATCTTTCACATGACAGTTGAACTTGAGTGTTCTGTGGCAGGAATTTCAATGCCATTTCATATCTTTAACCACGTCCCTTGAGCACTGAGGTCTGAGTGCCATCACTGTGGCTGGGAGACGAGGAGAGACAGAGTTGGGCCAAACAGATTTTTTTGTTTTTGTTTCTGGAAAATAATGTGTCTGGGACTCTGAAAAAAATAGTTCAGATCAGAATCTACGAAGCAAGCCTGGAATAGATTTGAGTGGGCAGATGAGCAAAACAAAGGCTCTCCCCACAGGCCAAATGCGGATGAAGTAACAGGGGCACCTTGTCATAGTTCTCATCAAATGAGACACTAAAATCCCATGCTTGAGCAATTTAACAAAACCCTTTTTGAATGATATGCAGCAAGTCTTTTGAAGATACAACAAAGTTGTGAGAATAATTTATATTCACTGATTAGCAGTGATCGGAAGAAACTCCTCTTTCTAACTATTTAATAAATGGAGTTTTAAAGAATTGTCCCCTGCCAATCTGTTAGGTTGGGGCACTCAGTTCATGGATGGCACAGGGTGCCAAATATATAGTTGGCCTACAGCAACCAAGAAATGATGTTTTCCAAAAGGGTTGAGTGAAGAAAAAAAATGATGGCACAAAGTTCTGATGAAAGTCTGAATTTGAGTTTAGGAGCTTCCAGAATTTACCAGAAGTTGAGCAGTTACTGCAATTCACATGAATGGCAAGTGACATCTTCAAATCCTACACACAATCAGATCCCAGAGAAAAAAAAAATTATAGAAAATGTTGTCCATGACAAAGAGAAGTAGGCAGATAGAATGTATCTACACAGATATGAATGAGAAACTATGGTGTCAGGAAGCAAAAATTAGGAACCAGACTTGAATACTGGTCTCCGAACTTTGAAGGACTCCGTGAGTGAGAAATCTGAAGTGAGACAGAAACTTACCTGGGATTCTAGCAACAAATACAGATTGTTAGGAAGGAAAGATCTGGGAATTGGAGGTTTCCTGATAGGGTGACCAACAATTCTGGTTTGTCTGGGACTTTCTTGGTTTTCTGCACCCAAGGGCAACCTCTCAATCTTAAGAAAACAGGAAAGGATGATTATCCTTTTGTGGTACAATCCTGAGCCAAGACCAGATGTTTTCTGAGTGAGAGGAGGCCTATTTTAAACAAGACTATAAAAGGATACAGCCAATTTGAGGGAGATGTCAGAGAAAGGAACAAAAATCAAGAATGCACCTTATAGCTAGCACACCTGGCCATGGGATTGTCTGAATGTCCTTTCATCTCTTGGTATTTCAGTTTCCTTATCTGCAAAATGACTACTTCGAATTAGAGTAAACTTTCTATCTTTTTAATTTTTCTCTTTTAAAAGCAGCAGAACTTTTTCTTCAAATAAAATCCTGCCCAGAAAGAAATACATAAACCAGATGAAGCAAAGCTGCTGGGTTGAAGCCAGATTGAGAGACCTATAGTCTTAACCACTTGACTGTCCACTCAATTCTGCCCCTAGACAGCCCCTGAGGCATCTGTGCTGGACTCATACAGCTCTGAAAAACACAATTTGAAAACCACCTACTGCATGATCTTCAAGTTTTCTCTGGGTCAGAAATCCATAATGCCTTGGTCATCTGCAATATTACCCCTATTTTTCAGAAGTAAATTAACTGTTCCTATTTTCAGAATCCTGCCTCAACATCCCTCCTGCTCCCTCCAGCACACAAACTACTCAAAACACAAGGAGGGGACCAACTTGGTTCAGCTTTGCTCACTTTCAATATCAAACAATGCTTAGAAAACATACTGAAATGATCATCTGGGTAGCATGAATATGGGTGACTGATTTCTTGTGATGTATACAATGTGTGTGTGTCAGTGTTTCTGTGTTGTCTAAAATTTGAATGTATTTGATCTTATGCCACTCCCTTGGGCTTGGACAAGATTTGGCCTCATCTGCTACATTTGATCTAACAACCTCCCCGTTCAGAGACAGTTTTTTCTTGGTTCCTCCCCTTTGTCTTGCATCCCTGCTTTTACAATGCACATTGTCAGTTTCTCCTCCATCATTTTCCACTCTGTGTTTGTCCCCTATTTTCATTTCCAGTATGAGTTTTTATTGTTGATGTTCATGTCCTCTGCTCCTAAGGGACTGATCCAGCCCTAAGATCCAGCCCACTGTTTCCAGTGGGTCTCCTTAGGAGCAAATTCTCTGGCCAAGGGCCTCTTTTCTCCCTGCGAATAGATTAGTATCACCAGCCTTAGGGGGTGATCCATTCATAGTTCCATTGGTCTCAGAGGGTGCACTTCTCTGCTAAGAGGATATTCTGATAAAGTGGAGTCAAATTCTTGAATTTGCTGACCCTGGATGGCATGCCATTTAGTCGTCCTGAGGATGAAGACCCTCTAATTGAGCCTCAAATCTTGTCAAGGATGTATCTCTCCCTTTGCCATGTACAATAAAGCTCTATGAATGGATATTGATGACCCTATAGCTTTAAAAGGATCAGGACCACATAGGTAGAGTTAGCCCCAGACAGTACACTGGAAGGTGGTGGGAGAACCTGGTGACAGGTGTTAATGAGGCTATGCTTGGTTGCCTTAGGAAGAAAGGACACTTCATAAAAGCAAATTTCTTTGTTAGAGTAGTGGCTCATAAGGCACACTGCATGATCCAGCAGTCTACCCAGTTTCAACAATTCTAATCTCCGATTACCTACTACCTGAATCATGCCCAACCGAGTTCTCCTGGTTTTTTGCTTCCAGCACTAATTTGTGACCTTGGACTATCAGATCAGATTCTGCTCACTGTCATTCTTCTGACAATAACCCTGAACATTTTAAACTGTCCAATCTTGCTACCTTCTTGCCGATCCTTAAAAGATGGTGGTTGAACAGGTTTGAGTCAGGATGAAATGTTCCACCACTGACTAATTTTATGACTCTTGGCAAATTACCTAAACTCTCTAAACCTCAGTTTTTTATCTGTTAAAATAGGATAGATTTGCCACACAGGAGTGTTGTAAAGATTAAATTATGATATTTATGTTTGGTTTGCTATCTGCCCCTTAAAAGATGATCATTATTTCTATAAAACAGGGCTTCTCCAAATGTCATACTCGGAGCAGTGCTGCTTGTCTGTGACTGGTCTGTGATGAAAAAAGGCACAGAAATTGAGAGCTAATCCTTAGACACTTTTAGATTGGAAATTTTATTTTTGAAAAACTGGTTCTTCCCTCAAATACTTTGAGAAGTACTGACATACATGGGACTTCCTTGATGAAATGTCTAATGTACAGTTTAGCATATGTCACCTGGAATGACATTCTCAAGAAATATTCAATGACCTCTCTCTTTTCTGCTAGTTGATTGTCTTCATGGTATTGCCCATTTTGGAAGTCTTCCTGTCACACCATGATATTCATGAAAGACCTCTTTCTTTTTTCTGCTCATCTGTTGGTGTCTGTTAAGAAAACACAAATTAATGTTAACACTTGTTCAAAACATAACTCAGAAAATCTGTTTCAAAAGCACACGGGATATATTCCAAAGCCAACTGGCATTTCTGATTTGTGTTACCCATGCCATTTCTCAAAGCTGTCAGGAGATAATTAAAAGTCAGAGGGGAAAATCGAATCCTTTTCATGTTAAGGTATAGTGACTGTAATAGAAAGCAAGCTTTAACATTTTCAGAAAAGGAAGAGAGGAGGGCTTGATTAAATCTAAATAAAACAATCCATCCTAAACGTATGCTGTGGTCAGTTTATCCATTAGCTTCAGAACAAGAGTGGCATTTGGAGCACAGACTTTTCAAGGCATTGGCATCATGCCACTCCTGAAACATACAGTCATTATGGAGACATTTAATTAGCGCACTGTACTTGATTGCCTATGGACACAGGAGGGGCAATGTGCCAGCTAGTCCTTCAGGGTCAATTGATGGCTGAAGAAAAGGCCAGCCTGCAAAGTCACAGTAAATTTTATAAGGTTAGGGACTTCACATTACTTCAAATTTTAATACAGCGCTACCTAGAATAGGGCCTGGAACATAGTAGGTATTCAATAAAATATTTGTTGAGTGAATAAATGGTTTTTAATGTCGCCACATCAAGAATACCACTAGAAATCTGGTTTTGTCACTGGTCCTGACCAAGATGCCTGGTTCTAGTAAATGGCAAAAGCAAGAAATGAAAATAAATCTGTCCAATTCCAGAGTTCGTGCTCACTCTACTACAGCCTGCTGCGGAGATGACTCCAGAAACAAATGGCATGACCTTCACAACTGAGGTTGCCCCACAATGTCTAATTCAGGCCACCTACTTCCCTAAATCTCATGAAGGCTGTGTTACCCCTTCCATCTCTCACTTTCTAAAGAGGGATGTATAGTAATGCCTCTTAAGTGTATTTCCAGGAAAATAAAATTGGATGATTTTATTGTGGGCAAGTTGTCCTCCCTTTCTTTGTCTTCCTCTATGGAACATGTTCTGGCCTTGTCTTGAAGAACCCAAGCTAGCCCTTAGGGATACAAAGGTAGACATTACTGCAATTGATTGAAGTATAAAGCCAAAGTGGGATATGGTTCTAAAATGTTATTCTAGTCTCATCTTTACCTTCCCTATTCCAATAGCCTCATGCACTATATTACCCTTGAGCTTCCTTCACTTGAATAATTTTACTACAACAACAGAGCTAACAGTGTTTAGCTTAAGTAAACATGATAGCACTTTCCAAGTAAATTGACCTCCTTTCTTTGATCAGCTTAAATAAAAAAAGATGAGCTCTGTATTGTGCCCTGAAGGGTAGAAGATTCAGACTTTGTTATTTTGAGGGGACAAAGGACTTTCAGACTCATAAACTCAGAATCCCTTGATTTGGCATCAATAGTCTAATTTAGTGACTTAATAAAGTGGGGTCTGAGCCTTTAAGGGTTGTAAAAAATTGAGACCAGGAGAAAAATAAGAGTGAAGGCATGGTTGAAATGGAAAGAAATTAAGAAAGACTGAAAAGGAAGAGAAGTAAATTGAGAAATAATGAATTAAAATTCAAACCCAGTTCCAATCAGTTCCTCTTCCTTTCTTAGAAGCTATAGAAAGTGTGAAGAGTGGATTTCTATGTCATCTTTAGGTGAAATATGTGTTACACCTAAGTAAAAAAATCATATGTGAGTTTAAAATAAAGTGCAAGGTCATAATAGAGCAGAGAAAACAGGTCCTAGAGGAGGCAGTGAAGAAGGAAAAGTAATGTTGACTAATTGATTGCAAAACAGAGAGGTAAAAAAGAATAGCAAGAGGAGTTGGGGTCAGAGAGAAGAGTTTGAATATGATCTCCAGGGCTGAAAACAGAGGATGCACTCATATGGGGATAAGTTGCAGAAGGCTTACTAAGGGAACTATTTACAAAAGTTTGTGATCAAAATTAAGGGAAGAAAATTAGGGATGGTAAAACACTCAGGGGCCAACAACAGCAGGGAGGTATTGCCATCTTAGACCTGAAAGTCCAAGAGTGGAAAGCCACTGCAAAAAAACTGGGAGGAAGAGTTGTAGCTATAAGAGAGAGTCACCTTCCAGGAACTGTGGTCTTCAACAGAAAAACAAAGCCACTACCAAATTTCTGCTCAGCTGGGAGGGAGTTGGTGGAATAAATATACCGACTTCTCTTTCCTTCCCAACTCTCCTGCTAGTGCCTTCTATTAGCTGGGCTCAGCTGGAAGCCAGATATCAATAACACCTAATTTGTGCAGTCTATTCACATCAAGTTCCAGAGGTATAGAACAGGAGGAAGGGTGGGGAGGGAATATGGTGGGACAAATTGAATAAACAGTGTGCCCAAGAGCCATGGGCCTGTGGTGATGAGAGGATATTGAGAAGAGAAATGAGTTTCATACATAAGTGGAAAGTAGAAAGAGTATGCAGCCGGGCTCTGTGGCTCAGCCTGTAATCCCGCACCTTTGGGAGGCTGAGGTGAGTGGATTGCCTGAGCCCACGGGTTTGAGACCCGCCTGGGCAGGCGAGACCTCATCTCTACAATAAATCAAAAAATTAGCTGGGCGTGATAGCATGCGCCTGTAATTCCGGCTACTCAGAAGGCTGAGGCGGAAGTATCGCTGGAGCCCAGCAGGTCGAGGCTGCGGTGGCCGGGAGTGGCCACTGCACTTCAGTCTGGGTGACAGTGTGAGACTCCAACTCAAAAAAAAAAAAAAAAAGAATATGCCATCCTGGTGCCAGAAGTGGAACTTCATGGCAAAAGGCCATGTGCTTGGTATAACAGGTCTATTCAACATTAGAGAATGAAAAAGCCTGAAGTTTACAATAAAATTGTTTTCAAAGTCCTTATGGAACAAAATATTAAGCATGGCAGTGTTTTATTTACATGCTTTCTGGAGACTTAAGAAAATAGTTTTTCAGCCATTATTCATATTCCATTGTTCATTCTGATCTGTATCCATGAAACTTTGTAGACATAACACTGAGAATTATATCCATCCTTTCTTTATGGACCTTATAAATAGATTGAAAGGCTTATTTTCTAATTATGTAATGGAAGCCTGTAAAACTGGATTTGTGTAGTATTTTGTTAAAAACTGACTTAGTTTTGCAATATTAATTGGTCTTCTCTTCAAGACTCAAAACTGTAGTAGAAATCATTATACTTAAAGGGAGAAAGCTAAATCGTTGCTCAATAGTTTCAGTCTCTTCAGTTGATTATGTTTTTGGTGTGCTGGTCAAGAAGCAAACACAACTCGATATTTTTCATAGACTTATTCTCATGGTTACATTAAATCATTCTCCAATGACTTCAAAATTATTTTTCTCTGACTAGAAGAGCTTCTCTTTGTGTCAATAGAATTCTCAACCTCATTCATATTTAGTAATTTATCCAAGTCATTTGACATAACTATTAAGCATGCTTAAAATTATTAAAGTTAGTAACTTAAAAGTTGAGTTGGGTTTTCTCTCCAGAGGCTTGTATAATAATTGCTTGGCTAAAAAATAATAGAATCTTGTTTATTTCATCCACATTTATTTTGCATATACTATGCATCATCATTGAAAATACATCTTTCTTTCTTCTATTTTCATAAATTTATGTGAAATGTTGAATACAAATTATAATCATCTTAGAATTAAGGAAATGATTAATGAGACTATTACATAAACAGCCTCATGTGATTGTGATAATGAAAGCATTTATTCAAAAATAGCAACTTACTTTGATTGGAGTCCTTGAAGTTTATATGCCCTGCAGCCCATGTCATTGGATCCTTGTTACAACCAAAGGTGGTCCAGTAGACATGATGTTATCTTCCATTCTGCTAAGGGGAAACTAGAGCTCAAAGAGTTTGGGTAATTTGGGTAAGATTGCAGAGTTAGTAAGCCAGGGAGGCAGAACCTGTGTCTTCTAAATGCTCAGTTGATACCATGTGTCATAGCTGCATTAGCTGGGAGGGAGTGAGTGGGTTTCTGAAAGGTATATATGTTTTAAAAAAACTCTGTTGACTGATATTCCACCCATTTCTACTCTGCCTGGTCCAACAATCAACCACTTGACAAGAATTCCTACCATTTATGCTTCTTACACCTTTGGCCCCTTTGTGGCTATCTGGAAAGGAGGTGGAGATATGCTGGTTTGGCTTATTTTATAAAAGGGAGGTTGTATATTTGAAGACAAGACCTAGTGGATTTTTTTTTTAAGTTGGGGGGTACAAGTCAGGATTTGGTACATAAGTGGTTCATGTACCAGAAGGGGGGTTTACCCAGGGCTGAGATCCAGACCTCGCTGGAGAAGGCATGGTCATGGCTCACTGGATGGCAGAGAAGTCACTGTGGGGCTTGATGGAGGCACTTTCTGGAAATCTACCCCTTGGAAATTTCCATAAATCCACTCTCTAAGATTCCAGCTGCTCATGGCAGTATCTCACCGAACCAGATGTTATGCGCCTCCCCACAACAGTTTCTGCTACTGCCAACTCCCAGACACATAGTAATTCACTTACACAAAATAGGTATAAAAGACAGCGAGAGCGAAAGGTCAGACTACCAACCAGGGAAGACCAATTAGAATAGCAGCAGACTTACCTACAAATATACTACAAACTAGAAGAGACTGGATTCCAATCTTCAAAGTTCTCAAAGATCAACAATTCCAATGAAGAATTTCCTACTCAGCTAAGCTAAGCTTCATCAGCGAAGACAAGATTGAAATTGTCCCTTTACATTCTCATATAAAGTGAAATAATTTCAGCATCTTGATCTCTGAGACTCTGTTCGCTCTCTATTGGGCAACCCCTCTTTAGTGTGGTGAAGGGCATTGGAGCTGGATCAATACCAGGCAGGTGAGAGTTAGGGAAAGAGAGAGAGAAAGATAACAAATCTGATTCTTCAGTGACAAATATTAATCCCGTTCAACAATTTTTTTTTTATCATTTAAGAACTTCTCAGGATGTGCCTCGAGCCTTTTCTCCCTGCATTTTTTTCTCTCTGCTCATCCTCATTTTCCTTGATTTTTCTGTTTGTTCTATTCCAGTGTGGTATTATAGCATAGCTTTAATCGGATTAATCTGGGTACAATTCCTGTCTCTCCCTAGTAAGATTTCCTTTTTTTCTTTAAAACCCATTAATATACTGTTAATATTTATTTAAATTTACCCATTTGTGTGTCAGTTTCTATGTTCACCACTTTGCTTGCATCATAATTTCCTTCTAGGAACATTTTCCTGTTTTCTGAAATCATCTTTTACTCTAAGTTTTATTTTTCTTTTAGTCCCTTCCTCAAGTTTTATTGTTAGTAAACATTCTCAGTTTTGTCTGTAAGTATATTTATTCCACTCTTGTTCTTTTTTTTTTTTTTTTTTTCATTAATCAGTAGTTTTTATTATGGTTTTGTGGGGTACAGTTAAGGGTAGGTGTACAATGACGTTTCATTCAGGCACCCTGTAGATAAGAAGTGTTTTCCCATCCCCCGACAGATATTTGCTACTGTTAATCCCATCCCCCTCCCCCCCGTAGGTTTTATTTTTACTTTAGTGTTGTAGGGTACAAGTGAGGATTTGCTACATAAGTAGGTTACATGCAGGTGAAGTTTGGACTTCTAGCTGACCCTCTCTCCCCTTGAGAGTGGACCAGGTACCCTTTGTGTTGCTGCTTGCGCCCCTCCCTCCAGCCCCTCTTCCTTCCCTAGTAGTGCTAGTGATTGCCAATCCCACTCTTCTGCTCGTGTGACTGGTATTCAGGACCCGCTTATGAGTAAGAACACGTGGTATTCAGTTCTTTGTTTCTTGTGAATGTTCACTTAGTATAATGGTCTCCAGCTGCATCTAAGTTGCTGCAAAGGCCATAATTTTGTTCTTCTTTATGACTGCATCGTATTCCATCATGTATAGTATCACATTTTATTTATCCAGTTCACTTTCAATGTGTGTCTGGGTTGGTTTCATGTTTTTGCTATTGTGAATAGTGTGGCAGTAAGCATTCACGTAAGGTGTCTTTTGGGTAGTGAGATTTATGTTCTTTCAGGTATATTCTCAGAAGAGGAATTGCTGGATCATATGGGAGCTCTTTTAGAAATCACCACACTACTTTCCATAGAGGTTGAACTAGCTTATATTCCCACTAACAGTGTAGAAGCTTTCTTTTTTTCTCTGCAGCAACACCAGCACTTATTTTTTTTGACCTTTTTTTTAAAAAGAACTTTCCAGATACACTCAGGGTGCCAAGAAAAGTATACCCATCTTAAGAGATGTTATCTATGTATTGCTTTTCAATGCTGAATTGAGTTATAGTAGCAATGTGTAGTAGTATGATGTTGCTCAAAAGATGGCATTAATCAAATGAATACTATTATCACCATGCGACAGACAGGACCATCAAAGAAAATGTCAGAAGCACAGTTGTCATTCGAGGACTTCAAGACCATTTTGAAGTGATATTTGAAATTCGAGAATGTTCTGAAAGTACAACAACAATGGAGGCACGAGTACGTAACAGAACCTCAAACACACCTAACAACTGCAGGCATTCATAGGAAGTTTGAGCCCCATAATACTGTGTGTGATGTGCACAAGGGGTGATCCCGGAGGCCTC
>NW_007108928.1:39711-45062 GCF_000164805.1 Carlito syrichta
AGTGAGACTCCAACTCAAAAAAAAAAGAAAAAAAACCCTGTTTCTGACTGACCTCATGGACTTTTCTTTGTCTTTATCATTTTAGTTTCACTTCCAGTACAAAGTATTTAGGTGTGGCAATCTTTTATTCTCTTGAATTTCACTGGAATTCCTGATTCTGATGTTCAAGTTTTTCATCTGTTCCAAAAAGTTTTAGCCATTGCCTCTTCCAAAATCACCTCTCCTGAAATATATTATTTCTTTGAATCTCCTACTTGATGTGTATTAGATCTTCTCCCTCTATCTTCCATGTTTCTTAATTTATCTTTGTCTCTGTGTGTTATCTTCTGGATAGTTCCTTCTTCTATCTTCCAGATTAACAGTTATCTCATAAGTTAAGTCTAATATGATATTTAGATAGTTCATTGACTTTCTAAATGTTAATTATAATTATTATATTTTTTATATCGAGATATTCTATTGTTATTTTTGAGTCAATGATTTTTACTTATTCTTTATCTTCATAATTTTTAAACATTTAATACATTTATTCTAGGTCTAATCATACTAATATCTGAAGTGTTTGAGTATCTTACTCTATTACTTGTTGCTTCACCTGACTCTTACTCATGGGATCCTTGTTATATCATATGTCCTGTGATTGGTGTTTGCAAGTCATATTCATTATAACTTCAACTGAAGGAAAACCTTGAGAGGTGTGTTAAAATTTGTTGCCCCCAAGTAAATTATTGTTGCTTCTACCAGAGATACTTGAAATCATCCACTTAGAATAACTTCAAATAAAGTATTGGTTTGAGGCATTTGGATTTTAGAATTACTATTAATTAGAATCATAAACCTAGTGATGGTCTCCTGTGGTTAGAAATTTTTAATACTCGTAAGTTCTATTTAGAGTCAAGTTTTGAATAGGCATGTTTCCTGCTATCCCTCCTTTTGTCTAGCACACTACATGGCTCAGATAAAGAGTCTCCAAATAGACCATCCGCCTTGCTTGGACTCTAAGCTTGCTCCCTCATTCTCTACCCCTCCCCTATAAGCTGCCATTAAAACTGAAGTCATAGGTCTCTGGGCTCAAAAGATATTGTAAGGTCCTCTGTCTTTAGCTTTAACATTTTACTCTGAATTCATACCTTCTTGTTTTGGGTATCTGATAATTTTTCTTAGTTTATGATCAATTCACCTTTGTTTTTTAAAACATACATTTTATCCATAAAATATAGGTGTTTGGTAGTGAGAGTTTTTTTATTCGATTTAATCTTGTTTATTATTTGAATTAGAAGATGACACAGAACTCGTTTTGCGATACTTGCACTGGCAATCCTTTGATATGGCTGTTGTAGCTAATCTCCAAGACAACTGCCCAATGAACTATACCTTCTGAAATTCTCATCACTTAGAGGAGTCACTTCCTATGTTGAAATTGAGTGAGTCATATGTAACTAGTAAAGTGCAGAAAAAATGACACCATATGATAGATTCTCAAGGCTAGATCATAAAAAGCCATAATAGTATCTTTTTGTTGTTTTGGAGTTTTCATAGTTGGGTTGCACCGTCTCAGAACTCAGCCATCATGGTGTAAGAAGCCCAGACTCTAAGAAAAGCCCTTGTTTGTCCCTTTTGTTACCTGGCTCAGTGAAACTCCTATTGCATATCTAACCACCAGTTCCAAATACCAGTCATATAAGCAAGCCATCTTGGAAGTCTGGCCCGGTTAAACCTTCAGATAACTCAAGCCTCAGATCGCAAATAAGTTATTGAGAGATCCCAACCAAGGTCTCTAGATGAACCCACTCAGCCTACTGAATGATGAGAGATATTAATAAATTGTTGTTTTAAGCCAGTATGTTTTTGGATACTTTATTGCATAGCTATACATTAATAGATCAACAGTCAAGTCTCTGTGAATTAGTAGCCATTGTAGCTAAAGTAACTTTGCAAATCTGTGCTGTAATATATTACATTGATATTATGGGGCCTTGAAATTTTTGAGCCCCTAGAAGATATATATATAGATGTGTGTGTGTGTGTGTGTGTGTGTGTGTGTGTATACACACACATATATATATATTCTGTGTGAATATATTTTATGGCTGAATAATATTCTATTGTGTGTGTGTGTGTGTGTGTGTGCGCATGTGTGTGTGTGAGCATTACAGTAGAATGCTGTTCAGCCATAAAAAAAGAATGAAATAATGTCTCTTGCAGCAACTTGGAAGGAAAGGAAGGCAGTTATCCTAAGTGAAGTAGTCAGGAACAGAAAAACCAAATACCACACGTTCTTACTTATAAGTGGGAGCTAAGCTAGGGGTCCGCAAAGTCATACAGAGTGACATAATGGACATTGGAGACTCGGTATGGGAAAGTGGGAAGGGTGAAGGATGAAAAAAATCACCTGTATCAGGTACAATGTGCACAGGTTGGGGTGATGGGTACACCCAGACTTTTTCACCACTATATAATGCATTCATAGAACCAGAAACCACTTGTACCCCTAAAGCTATTGAAAAAACTAGAACAGAACCTGCAGTGTCCAGACCTTTGAGCAACTGGTACTTTCGTATGCTTTGTCTCATCTTGAATACGGCCTCTTCAGAGACATCATGTTTTTTTAAATGCCTTTGTTGAGATATAGTTCATATGCAAAATATATACAATTTGATCCCTTTGGACACGTGCAAACATTCATGAAACCAGCACCACAATCAATGTAATAAATGTAACCATTACATCCAAAAATAGAAATTGAGGAAAATACCAAAAACCTTCATAGTTATGTGATTCCACTGTAGGATGTTCTTGAAATGATATGGGCTCGGTGGCTCAGCCTATAATCCCACACTTTGGGAGGCCGAGGTGAGTGAATTGCTGAGCCCGTGGATTCGAGACCCGCCTGGGCAACTTGGCGAGACATCATCTCTACAATAAATCAAAAACTTAGTCAGGCGTGGTAGCACATGACTGTAGTTCCAGCTACTTGGAAGTCTGAGGCAGAAGGATTGCCGGAGCCCAACAGGTTAAGGCTGCGGTGGCCAGGAGTGTGCCATGGCCCTCCAGCCTGGGTAGACAGAGACTCCAACTGAAAAAAAAAAAGTGAAAAAAAGATGAGTGGTTGCCAGGGGATGAGGAGGGGTGGGTCTGGGAGGAAAGTAGGTGTGGCTAGAACAGGGCAACATGAGGGATCTTTGTGGTGATGGAAATGTTCTGGATCTTGATTATATCTGTGTCAACATCCTACTGTGATATATTTTACTCTAGTTTTGCAAGATGTTTTCATTTTGGGAAGGATAGCTAAAAGGGTACACAGGGTCTAACTGTATCATTTCTTACAGTATGGGAACCTACACTTGTCTCAGAAGAAAACGATGAATTCATACAATTGTCTGCAGTGCTCTCTATTCCCCCGGGGGGGGGACCACTCCCACTGCCGCATCCTTGGTAGCCAGGTCTCCATTCTAAGTTACCTTTAGCAAGAAAGTGTCTGAATCAGTGTTGGATTGTGATATCCAAACACCATTTTTTTCCAGTGATTCAGCAAGCTGTTCATGATTTCAGGTAGGAAGGTTTTTGATTTTTCTGCAGGCTTTAGTTGCTTCCATCCAAGAGTTGGATTCAACAAACACTGCTATGAGGTAGGTGTACTGGAGGCAATTACTTTGGGTGCCTGTTTTTTTTGGGGGGGGGTTGACACTGCCGTCACATGTAACATGCTTTTCCTCTTCTCCACGGGACAGACGTTAAGGGGGAAATACGTCTGCAGCGCTAGCCGTGACCCAGACTTTATCCTCAATATCAGGCTAGCTGGGGACCCCTGTTTGACCCTCATCCCCGCAGGACCCACCTCCCTTCCTTCCCACACAGCCACCTCTTCCCTCCTTCTTCCCTCTCTGCCATCAGAGAACACGCGCGCACACACACATTGTTTCATTTGGTGTAGGCTTTATTTTGTTAGTCTTGAAAGGGCGCCTGGTAATTCAAATTTTCCAGTTGGTCGTTTTTCTGTAGCCACACCGCTTTCGACTTCTCAGGCTGTTCGGAAGCCTTGGGCCTCACGTCAAGTCATGGGCTTTCCAGGAAAACTCGGGAGGTGGAGGCGGTGGAAGCCTCCACACTCAGCGGCTCCGGAGCTGGCTCCGTGAGCTCCTCGTGCTCCCCGGGGTTATGGCAGGACACCGACGGCTGTTCTTCTTTCTCGGGTTTTTCCGTCTCCGGACAGGCCTTTGGGGTCCCTTTACGACAGACCGTTCTTCGAGAATATCCACGACGCGATCTTTTTGTCTTTCTCGTTCTCTTGGGAGCCTGAAACGACAACCAGGAGATCACAGAAGGGCATGACTCTGGGGGAAGAGGGTGGAGGAGGGATGGGACCACACACTTCCCGAGAAGGGGTGCCGGTTGAAGGAGGCTCATGCCAGGTGAGGACAGGCAGGACTCTGGGGCGGGAGAAGTCCGGGGAAGACGGGGAGGAGCTTGGGTGAGTCGCTCACGGCGGCACGTCCTCGGCCGGTCGGTGGAGTAACGGCCGTCCTCTTCCTGCCCCCGGTCTTGCTCGAGGGCGACTCCGTGTTCGAGGGTGACTCGGTGGGTTGAGTGATGGCCTTCCTCTTTCTTCCCCGAGCCTTGCCCGAGGGCGACTCCTTGTTCGAGAGCGACTCCCTGTCCCCCATGCTGGCAGCGTCTCCTTTTCCTGCCACCCTCGCGGTGGGAGTACTTCCGAGCGAGGTGCCTCCGCCCTGCGGGCCTCCCTATACATAGCCCTCGCCACGTCGTGCCAGACCACACCCCTGAGCATTGTTTGCTCAGCGCTCAATGGCCCAGCCAGTGGTAGCCCTGGGGGAGGGGCTCCGACGGCACCAGGCGCCGTCTCTCGCTCCCAGGGTGGGGTGAGTGTGGGAGGCCAGGCTGGGGCGTCCAGGGCACAGCTGAGACGTCGCCATGCCCCATCCTGCCAGCTTCATGGGCAGGGAAACGCTGGAGGGCCTCAATACGCGAGTTGGAGAACACCTCTGGGAAGGCACCCTTAAAGAGCCTTCCCAACCCATCTGCCACACTCTTCATCTCCCTTGCTCAATCCTGGCTGGTCACATAGCAGGGTGAGGGTATGCACCACAAGCCTTCTTCCAAGGGGTTCATCCTGTGTTCTTCCACCCTTCACACTACTTCGTTTCTGCAAGCTTTACCTAAAATCCTTCTATGGAAATGTGGTTAAATTAAGTCTCTGGAAATGGGAATCATTCCACTTGCTGCCTACACACTTCCCTTCTGCACCTTGAAGACCATAAACTTCTTGTCTACCACCAGGGAACTTTGCCATCCATCTCCCTTCCCGGTGTCCTCATAGCTCACCTCGATTT
>NW_007108929.1:0-679 GCF_000164805.1 Carlito syrichta
ACTCCTTAGGTTCTAAAAAACAGTTTAAAGGTACCAAATCCTAGAAATCGCTGTAACTTTTTAAAGAAATAAATGGTTTACTCCAGAAAGTCAATTCTACTAGTTTGTCTATTCAGTCTATAAAACTTTGCTAGCAAATATATGTGTCATCTTTAGTCCTAGAAAATTATGAGGGACACAAAAGCATCCCCAGTTTATTAAGAAAAAAAAAACATCGTGGAAAGAACACTAAGTAGAAAGGTAAAGGACAGTAGCACATAATATCAGTGTCCATTTCTGAAATTGACTCAACACAAAACTGATATCATTTCTTGGTCAACAAATTAGAATGACAAATTATAAAGGGCAACCATGCAGTCTAGCAGTTTTTGTGACTAAATCTACATATACAAGATAAATAAGCAAAAATATCATCCTCTGTCCAAGAAGTTGCTGCCAACAGTGATGCCTGGGGATGAACCATTCACTTAAATTATTTTTTGAGTACCTTCTTAATGCCAGGCATGGTTCTAGGCACTGGGCTTGCAGGAGTGAACAAGTCAGACCCGGACCTTGCTCTCACAAGGCCTGCATCACGTTGGAGGAAAAGACACTAAATAATAAACAAGACACCTGTAGACATGTCAATGGCTAAGAGGATGGTGAGACAGAATGAAATTCTGGGGGTGAGGAGGTGCTT
>NW_007108931.1:0-880 GCF_000164805.1 Carlito syrichta
AGATAATAAGATTATTACATAAGATTTTGTGAAGACAAAAGGATAAACGATGAGTAGTGTTTTGTTCTGTTTCTGCTGAGAGTAAGCGTTTAATAAAGGCTTTATTTTAGCGCCAGGTTTTACATCTAATATCAGGAAACATTCTCTTTCAACTGCTTCTAAGCATCGGAAGTGGTTCCTGCATTGCGTGATTGTGTCATTTGGGAAAAAGGAGCTATAGGATGGCAAAATGATGCATAGAGACTGGAAAGTGAGAAAATATGCACACTGAGAGGCAGGGTTGTTTGAAGGATTGGTAATAGAGAAATGGTGGTCTTTAAAGAAAAGTTGAGTTGTGGTTGTTGGCAGCAAAGTCATTCAAGTAGCTGCATCCTGCAGCGACATTTTAAACACATTGTTCTCTGCCAAATCTGTTTAGAAGCACCAAGGCCATCCTCAAAACCTGATTCACAGTCCATTCTCTAGTCCATACTTAGAAAAAAAGCACGCTTTTAGGTTATGCTAGATAAACAAACAAAAAAATGGCATTGGTGATTAAAACCATCCTGATTAATTTATCATATGTATTTAACTGACCCATCTCTAATTATGACTTCCCTGAGATTTTTTTTAGAGCTTTGTTTTCCCACCTAGTAGATCAAGCAATAGGAGAAGAAAAAGTACTGTTTAGTCAATATCCTAAGACACATCCATCAACCACTTTACATAGGGCAGCTCTCTCATTTCTCAGAGCTGAAAAAAAGTGTTATTTTTAAGATTCCATTATTATTTATTTATTTATTTATTTACTTATTTATTTAGAGTTGGAGTCTCACTCTGTCACCCAGACTGGAGTGCAGTGGCCACTCCCAGCCACCACAGCCTCCCCTGCTGGGCTCCG
>NW_007108932.1:0-821 GCF_000164805.1 Carlito syrichta
CCAGGCAATTGAAAAAGATGGAACTCTCCCCAAATCATTTTATGAAGCCAACATCACATTGATACCCAAGCCAGGTAAAGATCCAACAAAGAAAGAGAACTACAGGCCAATATCTTTGATGAACATAGATGCTAAAATTCTCAACAAAATCCTAGCAAACCGGATTCAGCAATACATCTCAAAAATCATCCACCATGACCAAGTAGGCTTCATTCCTGGCATGCAAGGCTGGTTTAACATTCGTAAAACCATAAATGTAATTAAATACATCAACAGATGTCAAAACAAAAACCACATGATCATATCATTAGATGCAGAAAAAGCTTTTGATAAAATCCAGCACCCCTTCTTGATAAAAACCCTTGAACATCTAGGCATACGGGGAACATACCTCAAAATAATAAAAGCCATCTATGAGAAACCCACAGCCAGCATACTCCTAAATGGACAAAAATTGGAACCAATTCCCCTGAAAACTGGAACTAGACAAGGATGCCCACTCTCTCCCCTCCTGTTCAACATAGTATTGGAAGTCCTGGCTAGAGCAATCAGAGAAGAGGAGGCAATCAGAGGTATTCAAATAGGAAAAGAGGCAGTCAAGTTATCTCTCTATGCAGATGATATGATGGTGTACCTCGAAAACCCAAGAGAATCTGTCAAAGGCCTCCTTACATTGATAAAGGCCTTTGGCAAAGTCTCAGGATACAAAATAATGTACAAAGACAATCGCATTTCTCTACACCAATAATAAACAAACAGAAACCCAAATAAAAAACACAATTCCATTCACAATAGCCACAAAAAAATGAATACCTTGGCAT
>NW_007108933.1:0-433 GCF_000164805.1 Carlito syrichta
GAGGTGTTATTTAATCCGATTTGCTAGGATCTTGTTGAGAATTTTAGCATCTATGTTCATCAAAGATATTGGCCTGTAGTTCTCTTTCTTTTTAATCTCTCCATTAATGTCTTGATATCTGGGTTTGTAGTTTGAGATCAGTCATTCTGGGGGCTTTTCATTGTTTGCATTCTGAAGTCAGTTTTCTCAGTGTCTGACCTCCCAGGAGTCTGTAATATACCCATATTCTTCTTTTCATTTTTCTTCATTTGTGCAGATTTTTCTCTCCCCCTTTCCCTCCCCTTCTTTAATTCTGTTTTTCAGGAAATGTGGGATTGCTTTTACTTCTTTTTGCCCAATCTCCTGTTCTTCCTTATGAGCATCCTCTGGCTTTGTTCACTTTTGAGGCTGGACTGTGGGTTGGGGCTGGATTTTTTTACTGTTTTGAGATTTA
>NW_007108934.1:0-857 GCF_000164805.1 Carlito syrichta
TAAAAAATAAAAGACCGCTTACTTGTTCAGAGACACAGATAGAAAGTGACGACCAGTTTTGTGAAGGCTGGCAGTACATCATATTGCCTTCTTCAGATAGTACTGAATACGAATGTGTAAGCTGTCTGATGAAAAATTTTAGACGTTTGTGCAGGGAGTGGAGTTGGAAACACTTTAATTAAATGCATGCAAAGATAAAAGACATGTAAGGTACGGGGAGCAGTGAAGAAATGATTCCCCAAAGAGTCCTTTTTGATTAGCTGAGACTGACCTAGCCCAGCTTTGAGGAGCACCCAGGTTCACACACCTTTCATGACTGGGGAGCCATTGCCTGCAACCACCACGAATAAATTAACAATTAAATTCCATTCTTGATATTTTTCCCATTTGAAATGTGACTCGCAAAACTTTATAAATATAAAAGGGTGATCAGAGTTCAATAGCAGTGAGTCATTTCACAGAGAAGCTTGCTTGCCTCTGTACTCGCAAATGTCAGCCTCATGAGGGGCAGAAGAAGAGCAAATGAAAAGATTTGAATCAGCTGCAACAGGCACACTTATTCCCAGAGTAGAATTCATTGAAGACAAGTGCCCGATCGCGACACTTGCTTCATTATAATAATAAGTTTGTGAGCGCCTGAGCCTGCGGGTTCGAGACCCGCCTAGGCAGAAGACCTCACTCTACGATACATCCAAAAATCAGCCAGGTGTGGTAGTGCATGCCTGTAACTCCAACTACTTGGAAGGCTGAGGCGGAAGGGTTGCCAGAGCCCAGCAGTTAGAGGCTGCGGTGGCCGGGAGCGGCCGCTGCACTCCAGTCTGGGTGACAGAGTGAGACTCCAACTCAGAAAGAAAAGA
>NW_007108935.1:0-912 GCF_000164805.1 Carlito syrichta
TCTGTAAGTCCAGTCCTTTTGCATACTACACATCACCACTGATCACCGTCTCCTTGAATACATACTTTTTTTTTATGTCTACTCATCTGTCTTTTCTTTTTACTACCTGGTTATTCTGTCTCAGACACTGCTTACTTCCCCTTTTGGCTACTAAATGCTGAGATTTTCAAGGCTCTGTATGAGAATTTCAATCGTTTCTTCCTCTACAAGAAACTTTATCAGTCCCATGTGTTTATATGTCTTCCATTTGTTCATACTCCTCAATTTTAATTCCTGGCTAAACTGAACCCTTAACAACTATGTACATTTGTCAACCAGATCTTCTAGTTTCAACTCTACATAACCAAAACCAGACTAATGTTTTCTTTTCCCAAATGTGTACCTCTTCCACTCTAGGTAAATGGCTTTCACCTTTTACCACTGCATTCTGTTTCAAATCCCAGGGATGATCATTTTTCCCTTCTCTTATACTATATGATCAAATCCAGTTCACATTCTGCCAATTCCTCAATGAATGCATGACCTAATGTCTTCTCATTTCCCTCTGTCACCTATTTTCTGCAGTAGATTCTTGGTTGGCTTTCCTCTTCCATTCTATCAAAGTTATATTTTAAAAGCATAAATCCTGCTTAAAACCCTTCAATGATTTTGCATCATACACAAAATTAAATCCAAACTCCTTATTATAGGCAATCCAATTATTAAAACATCTGGTTTCTGCCTACCTATATAACTTCAACTTCTTGCTAATTTCTCTTTCACACATTGTCCTTCTTTCCTCATTGCCTTTTTCATTAGTCTGCTACACTCATCTCTCAAATTTTCACCTACTACATTTACCCAATTATTCCCCAGACCCTCACTAATGATTCCTTCTAAATTATTCTTCAAAAAATTATTTTCTTCAGAAAA
>NW_007108936.1:0-627 GCF_000164805.1 Carlito syrichta
CGAACCCATGGGCTCATATCATCCTCTTGCCTCGGCCTCCCAAAGAGCTGGGATGATAGGTTTAAGCCACCATGCCCAGCCCATAGACAGCACTTTTTCTTTTGAGTTGGAGTCTCACTCTGTGGCACAGACTGGAGTCTCACTCTGTCGCACAGCCTCGACCTGCTGGGCTCTGGTGATCCTTCCGCCTCAGCCTTCCAAGTAGCTGGAACTGCAGGTGTACGCTACCACACCCAGCTCAGTTTTGATTTATTGCAGAGATGAGGTCTCGCCAAGTTGCCCCGGTGGGTCTCGAACCTGCGGGCTCAGGCAATCCACTCATCTCAGTCTCCCAAAGGCGTGGGATTACAGGCTGAGCCACTGAGCCTGGCTAGGCAGCACTTTTCCACTATGATCCTGTTCATATGGTGGAGAGCAGAAGCAAATTCTCTCTTATAAGGGCATGGATCCCATTCCTGAGGGTGCCACCCTTATGGTCCCAGCTAATCCTAATGACATCCCAAAGACCCCACTGGCTAATGCTGTTATGTTAGGAGTAGGGTTTTAACACATGGAATTTTGCAGAGACACAAATACTCAGTTTACAACTGATGACTTTCCAGAGTGACCACATATTGGATGCCACAC
>NW_007108937.1:0-747 GCF_000164805.1 Carlito syrichta
CGGTTTTCAAGGTACACGATCATGTCATCTGCAAAGAGACATAATTTGACTTCCTCTTTTCCTATTTGGATACCCCTGACTGCCTTCTCTTCTCTGATTGCTCTAGCCAGGACTTCCAGTACTATATTGAACAGGAGCGGTGAGAGTGGGCATCCTTGTCTTGTTCCAGTTTTCAGGGGAAATGGTTCCAATTTTTGTCTGTTTAGGAGTATGCTGGCTGTGGGTTTCTCATAGATGGCTTTTACTACTTTGAGGTATGTTCCCTGTATGCCTAGATGTTCAAGGGTTTTTATTAAGAAGGGGTGCTGGATTTTATCAAAAGCTTTTTCTGCATCTAATGATATAATCATGTGGTTTTTGTTTTGGCATCTGTTGATGTATTTAATTACATTTATTGTTTTATGAATGTTGAACCAGCCCTGCATCCCAGGGATGAAGCCTACTTGGTCATCATGGATGATTTTTGAGATGTGTTGTTGAATCCGGTTTGCTAGGATCTTGTTGAGAATTTTAGCGTCTATGTTCATCAAAGATATTGGCCTGTAGTTCTCTTTTTTTGTTGGATATTTACCTGGCTTGGGTATCAATGTGATGTTAGCTTCATAAAATGATTTGGGGAGCCGGGCTCGGTGGCTCAGCCTGTAATCTTGTGCATTTGGGAGGCTGAGGTGAGTGGATATCCTGAGCCCACGGGTTCGAGACCCACCTGGGTAGCAAGACCTCATCTCTACATAAATAAAAAAAAAA
>NW_007108938.1:0-778 GCF_000164805.1 Carlito syrichta
TGTATCACATCTGAAAGAAAAAATCACCTCTGGGCTTGGTGACTCAGCACCTTTGGGTGGCTGAGGTGAGTGGATTGTCTGAGCCCGTGGGTTCAAGACCTGCCTGGTCAACTTGGTGAGACTTCATCTCTACAATAAATCAAAATGAGCCGGGTGTGGTAGCACACACCTGTAGTTCCAGCTACTTGGAAGGCTGAGGTGGAAGGATCGCCAGAGCCCAAGCAGGTCGAGGCTGCAGTAACCATTTGTTTGTGCCTTCTTGGTTTTCTCTGAGTAGTGTTTTGTAGTTTTCATTGTAAAGGTCTTTCACTTCTCTGATTAGGAAGATGTTCAAGTATTTCTTTCTTTCTTTTTTTTTTTTTTGGTAGTGACTGTGAATGGGATTGTGTCTTTTATTTGGTTCTCTGCCTGTTTGTTGTTGGTTTATATGAATACAAGAATCTTTTGCACATTGATTTTGTACCCAGAGACTGCCAAAGACCTTTTTCAGTGCAAGGAGGTTTTTGACAGATTCTCATGGATTTTTGAGGTAGAGGATCATATTGTTAGCAAAGAGAGATAACAACTTTCTCTTTTCCTATTTGGATACCCCTGATTTCTTTCTCTTGACTAATTGCTCTAGCTAGAACTCCCAACACTATGTTGAACAGGATGGGGTGAGAGTGCACAGTCTTGCCTTGTTTCAGTTTTCAGGGGAAACACTTCCAATTTCTGTCTGTTTAGCAATATGTTGGTTGTGGGTTTATATCATAGATGGCTCTATTTTAAGGGTATGTTC
>NW_007108939.1:0-737 GCF_000164805.1 Carlito syrichta
CTTGCTATCTAGGTAGATAGCTAGTTAAGTCAGCTAGTTATATCACCTAGCTAGCTAGTTAGGTCAGCTAGTTAAGTCACCTAGTTAGGTATTAGTTAGCTAGGTAGCTAGCTAGTTATTTCAGCTAGTAAAGTCAGCTAGGTAGCTGGAAAGCTAGCTAATTAAACCAGATAGTTAAGTCAGCTGGCTAGCCAGTTGCCCTCCTGGGTAGCTAGCTTGTTAAGTCAGCTGGTTAGGCAGCTGGCTAGCTGCCTAATTCACCTAGTTAAGTCAGCTTGCTGGCCAGCTGTTTAGCTAGTTAGCTTGGTATTTAAGTCAGTTGGCAAACCACCGAGTTACTAGTTATATGTTCTAAAACAACATATAGTTCTTTTAGAGTTGTTGTTCCACTTGGTTTACTGTCTTTCTTTTGTTTTGGGGGTTGGTTCATATGTATTTTATTCTTTTTCCTGTACTCTTGTGAAAAATGTTGCACTTTTTTCCCCCTTTTCTTCTGTGTTTAATACTTTCTTAAGTATTTCATGTAGAGGTGGTTTGGTGGCAGCGTAGGTTCTTAGGGATTGGATATCTGGAAAAGATTTTAATTCTCCCTCACTGATGAAGCTTAATCTGGCAAGGTAGGTTATTCTTGGTTGAAATTGTTTATCTTTTAAGACTTTGAATATAGGGCTCCGAGCTCTCCTAGCCTGCAGGGTTTCTGTAGATAAATCTGCTGCTATTCTAATTGATTTTCCATG
>NW_007108940.1:0-1175 GCF_000164805.1 Carlito syrichta
GAGGGCAGAGCCCTCAAGAATTAGATTACCCTTTATAAAGGAGACCCTAGAGAACTTCCTTCTTCCTTCCACTGTTTGAGGTCACAACAAGAAGTTTTCTAAAAATCAGGAAGCTGCCAGAATCTTGATCTTCTACTTCCCAGGCTCCAAAGCTGTGAGAACTAAGTTTCTGAATTTAATAAGCTACCCAGTCAATGGTATTTTGTTATAGCAGCCTTAATGAACTGACAATTACAAGAACTTTGCTCTTCCTTTGGTGGAATCTGTTACTGCTATTTTTACAGTACATTTAAAAAGAATCAAGGAAGCATATGGCCTTTGGAGACAGGTGTGGTAACAGTTTCTGGTTCCTTTACATGTGTGCTATCTAGCCTTTGGCAAATTAATTACCCTCCCTGAGCCTCAATTTCCCAATCTATAAAAATGAGGATAACAGTCATTTCTTTAAGAGGGTATGAATATTAAACAAAAGAATGTACAGTTTCCAGCAGAGCAATAAGCACACCATAGGTTTTTTGAGAGCTTCCTTCCCTTCCTCCCTTCCAAGCCCTGCTCGTTTCCCTCACTTCACTGTTGGAGAACTGTAGCCAAGGAATATCCAGTGCCTAAAGTCATTTTGGTGTTTGTTAGGTCTATGAAGATATTCCCATTTTCACTCTTGACATTGGAGATGTGTGCTTTCTCTCTCCTTTTCTAAATCAGTCTGGCTAGGGGATTACCAATTTTATTCATCTTTCTTAAAAACCAAGTTTATTTGATGTTATTAATTTCTCTTGTCATCACTTTTCTATCTTATTATTTATATTCTTATTCCATACTATTATTTGTTTCTTTCTACTTACTATAAGTATACTTTGCTCTACCCTAAGGTAGAAACTTTGAGCACTGGTTTTTTTTTTGTTTTGTTTTGTTTGTTTTGAGTTGGAGTCTCACTTTGTTGCCCAGACTGGAGTGCAGTCCCAGCCACCATAGCCTCAACCTGCTAGGCTCTGGTGATCCTTCCACCTCAGCCTTCCAAGTAGCTGGAATTACAGGCATGCGCTACCATGCCCAGCTGATCTTTTGATTTATTGTAGAGATGAGGTCTCGCTGCCCAGGTGGGTCTCGAACCCGCAGCTCAGCAATCCACTCACCTCAGCTTCTCAAAGGCGTGGGATTATAGGCTGAACCACCGA
>NW_007108941.1:0-1384 GCF_000164805.1 Carlito syrichta
TGTCAACCTGTTGTTACTCCTTGCTAAAATAGGAATGTGTTCAACCACACCCACACTCAATGGGCACACCTCTTGGGGCTCTTGGAGGGCTTTGTCTTCCATTCTAGAATATTTCTTCTCTCACTTTTTTCACCTGCCTGTCTATGGCCTCCTCTGTCCTTCCTCCCCACGGTGTTCTGATTTCAGATGCATCTGTTTCTTTCTTGACTTGCCAGGGAGTGATTTGTGTTCTGAGAGAGAGCCTCATCCTGGGCTGGCTGGTTTTGATAGATGCCCGAGTCCTCTGCCAGCAACTTTTAACTTTTTGGCAAGGACTATTCCATGAAAGTGACCGAACCAGGAAGAGACCTGAGATGGTTGTTCTTCTTCTCGACCCCGTGTGCCTCTTTGAGGCAGGGCAGAGTGTTTTGCACAGCAGGAGCTGCTGGTCTCCATGCAGTAGCCTGAGCCTCAGGTCTAAGAACAACAGCATGGCCCATGCTTAGCTCTTCCATTAACAGTCACTGCTGGAAAGACACTGGGGTTGGGTTTGTACCCAATGCCCCTCCCCACGCACATCTATTTAGCACACACTGAGCAGGATATGCTACCAGGTCCATGGAGAGGAAACAAACCAAACACAATAGAAAGAAAGGCATGATCCCACACCTCGAGGGACAAATCTGGGAGCTGAGAAAGAGCAGTAGTGAGACTCATGGATGATTTTCTTCTAGAAAGGTTGAGTTGGCCTGTGGAGCTGGGATATATACCCCTCCTCTATGTCTCATTAGAGCCAGGCCCTATTGCCAGTTGTGCCTCTTGTTTTCCTCCTCTGGGAATTTGAACATAATGTCATTTCCTCTTCAGTGTATGTGGGTAATTTGAATGATTAACCTAATCTGCAGGAAGGCTGTACATGGAATAAAGTTAAGCACATTTGTACTGAGCAACCAGATCTGGTCCACTTAAAGGTGACTTGCTGGCTTCATACCCTTAACAGAAGCTGAAGGCTCAGGAATAATAACTGGCTTTTATTATTATCTCAAATGAATGTTTATTTTTTGCATTTGGCAGGGCCTCTGAGAGTTTTTGTTAGAGATACTATGTGTGGAGTGTGTTTTTTTTTGTTTGTTTGTTTGTTTTTATTATTTATTTATTTATTTTTTTGAGTTGGAGTCTCACTCTGTTGCCCAGACTGGAGTGCAGTGGCTACTTCTAGCCACCGCAGCCTCGACCTGCTGGGCTCTGGCGGTCCCTCCACCTCAGCCTTCCGAATAACCGCAATTACAGGCGCGCACTACCACGCCTGGCTGATTTTTGATTTATTGTAGAGATGAGGTCTCGCCAAGTTGCCCGGGTGGGTCTCGAACCCGCGGGATCAGGCAATCCACTCACCTCAGCCTCC
>NW_007108942.1:0-790 GCF_000164805.1 Carlito syrichta
TGCCACTACTTTCTTATTTTCACAACATGGAATAGTTGTTTCATGCAAAAAGAGAGAAGGAAATCTTTGACAGTGAATTGTCATGGCATGTCTTGTGCCATAGACTGAGTTGAGTATTAACTGCAATCTGCTGATTTTGGAAGAGATGAGGGTATTTCCTGTGGGAGGCTGCAAGACTAACTAGCAGTGGAATGAAGCTCCCAAAATGAGCACTTCGTGTATAGATGGTCCTTACCGTTATTTTCATTCTTGTTATTTCAAAAACAGAGTCAAAGAAAGCAAAACTAAAATAGCCAATAAAACAATCTTAAAATATCCAACAAATGGAAATATAATATTCAAAAGATAAAATGGTAATAACAAATTAGTTCAACTAAAACCAGTATGTTCAACCAGAGTCCATCATAGGCCAAGGGGTGGTCAACCACTGAACGTTCCCTGCTCTGTGGGATGGACCACATGAGACCTGAGCTCTTGCAGGATGCTCTGAGACTTGAGAGGAGGACAAGATCAAAGCCAAGGTGCGTGCTGAGTTTTGGCTTCTTAAACGCAGAATGTCCTGTACAGTAAGCAAACTGGACTCCCTAATTCTTTTCCAAACTTGTTGCTGACAAACTACACCTTTTCCCTTCCTATACCAACAAGGTTTTTCTATTTTTAATCCAAGGGCAGACTGTATTTTTATCCTTAACAAATGATTTGGGTCATTATTTCAGCCCAAGGATATCCAGAACCTATGATAAAGTGCTCTTCCTTTGCCTCAACATTTCTGGCAATTTACAGATGCCAC
>NW_007108943.1:0-1143 GCF_000164805.1 Carlito syrichta
TCAATTCTAGCAGATTTTTAACTTCTTGTAGTGTTACTGTTTAAAATCTTGCAACATATGTAAAAACTTGATAAACACTCAATAGATGCCAAACCCAAACAGTAAGAAACCTCCACTCAAACATGACAAAATAGAGATGGGGGAGTGCTGGAAAATGGTCAAAGTTCATATGAAACTCCAGTGCTAAGAGAAGGGAGACAAGAATCTGAGGAGAGATGTTTTGTCAAGGGATCCCACTGGAGATATCAGGTTTCACCACGAATCCTATTCAAAGAGTTCATCAAATATGGGGAAGAGTTTCAGGCAGGAATAAGGGTCTCAGATTGCTTTGGTTTTTGGTCTCTTGGTGTACGTCGCTACTGTCCACATGCTTTTTGCATAATGAAATCTGGAATAAGTCCCCGCACATGTCCATCATCAGGCATGAGAACAGAGAGAAGGTAGGGTGGGAAAGGAGTTATAAAAGATAAGGGTAAAGAAAAGAAGAGAGGGCTGCAGGAGAGATAGAAGAGATCTGAGTTGGTCTTGAAGTCCATGCAGCATGGGTTTTATTTCTGAAGCATGTTTATTAGGCATAAGCTGGTGATCTCTGAATTCTACAAATAAGAACATTCACTCATCTTAGTTTTCCTAAACCTCTTTTATTAATAATCAGTTATGACCTAAACTAGTCTGGAAAATCCATGAAAGTGGTCATTGTATCTCCTTTGTCTTCTGTTCATTCACTGAATTTCTGGAACTAAGCAAATTACCTGTCATAATCTGGGCCACAACGTTTATTGAATAAAAACAAATGATTGAAAATTGAGTAAATTGATCTATCTTGTTGTAAATATAATACAAGTTCAGCACGTCAGTATTTTTTTAAAAATCCATTTTCTCTTAGTAACAATTTTTTTCTCTACTATATTTCACTGAGAAATTCAGGAGATGTGGAGTAAAATAAATCCTTATATCATTATGATTAATTACATAGAGTCAGGTATTAGTGAATGATGCTACTAAAAGTTAATGAATTTTGATTTCCTCGCTCTTATTCTAATCCTGCTTATCCTTTACTTTTCAAGTCCCTTATTATACCTATTTAAAGTCAGTTTCTACTATGAATGTAAACATTAGCTGCACTCCAGAAGCATACAGAGG
>NW_007108944.1:0-949 GCF_000164805.1 Carlito syrichta
ATGAGATATAGCATAGTATTAAAGTCCAATCATTAGATTATATAAAAATTAAAGTTTAGACATATGAAACATGAATTATAGTAAAGTTTTGTAGTTTAAGAATAAGTTTTAACTGAGTTATAAGGCATTATGTTCAATCATAATAGGTTAATAGTATAACTGACAGTTAAGTCATTTAACTAAACTTATAGATTATAGTATAGTGTTAAGTTGATAATATTAATCGTTAAAAATATTGGGAATCAGTGAACTTGGATTGAACCTAAAGTTAACTCAGGAAAGTTTTTTGTATTAATCAGGGTATAGAACAAAGAGTATAATATGAATGATTCATTGAACATTATGGAAAACACTTTGAACGATTTGTATTGAAATTGTGCACCTGTGACCTTAATGTAAGCACAGCAGGCATCATGGAATTCGAATTGTCTGCTTGGAAATTGCAGATCTCGTGGTGGTCTTGTGATGCATAGTTTGTAAAGCACGAAACTTGTACGCCCCCAGTGAGTGATTATCACATTGCTGGAGGGTATGGAAAATGGTATATAAGTTGGAAAAGGTTTGAATAAAATCGGCTCCAGTCCTGATCAGACTGTTCCCAGAAGAACTGCCTCCAAGTAGTTTCTTCTCGCTGTCCAGATTCTCTGGTGCGGGTCCTAACCCACCCTTGGTCAGTGCTGGTCACCGACAGAAGAGCTCCGACAGAAATACTCTTTCTTGTTATGTGGTTTGGAATCAATGAGTCCATGACTGGAAATAATGGTACCACTCCATGATTTTCTATAAGGTCCTGTAAGAGAATCACTTAGCCTAGCTGAAAAATGTCTAAAGAGCGAGAAGGCTCACTTCACACCTCCAGGTCCCTGCAGACAGCTTTGTTACAATACTTCTTGCTCATCTGAAGCCTCTGCCTCTGTAAATGTCTCCATGATCATACTCTCTCACACAG
>NW_007108945.1:0-664 GCF_000164805.1 Carlito syrichta
TCTTTTTATAATATTATGATTGTTGTTCAAGGCCTCCTTATGAGTGAGAACATGTGATATTTGGTTTTTATTTCTATGAGAGATGACTCAGTATTACAGACTAAGTCCATCCATGCTGCTGAGAGGTTCATAATTTACTCCTTCTTTATGGATGAATAATATTCCATCTTGTAAATGCACCACATTTTTTTATCCAGTCCTCTTTCCATGGGCAGCATGGTTGGTTGGTCCCATGTTTTTGTTATTGTGAATAATGCTGCAATAAACATATGTGTGCAGATATTTTTTCATAAAGTGATTTAAGTTCCTCCAGATATACTCCCAGTAGTGGGATTGCAGGGTCATATGGGAGGTTAATTTTTAGATATTTTAAGAATCACAAAACTGTTTTCCACAGAGGGTTGTACTAGTTTACACTCCCACCAACAGTGTAGACATATTCCCTTTTCCCTGCATCCTCTTTAGCATCTGTTGTGTTTTTTTGAGTTATCAATGATGGCCATCCTGACTGGAGTTAGGTAGTATCTCAGTGTGGTTTTAATTTGCATTTCTTTGATGACTAGTGAGTCTGAATATTTTACCATATATCTCTTGCTTGCTCATATGTCTTTTTTTTTAGAAGTGTCTATTTATATATTTTGTCCACTTTGTAATGGGGTTGTTT
>NW_007108946.1:0-794 GCF_000164805.1 Carlito syrichta
TGTTGCACTCTGTGCCAGGTAACAGCAGTTATTTCAATCTACCCTGTACGAATGTGGAGGTGGGGGGAGTCTAAGTTAAGGAACATCAAAACATCATAGATATATGCTTCATCTTCTTCTTTCTGACCTGTCTACTTCCTCCCATGTTTTTAAAACACTTTTCACTTCTTGTAAAATTGTGTACTCAAAAGTGAACAACTGAAATCTGAATTCAAAAGTGAACAAACACAGTTTAGCAGATTAGTGCTCTACAACAGTACATTGAAGGAGTTTACGAAATGTGCCTTTCTGTGTGGAAGAGAGCGGCTCGAAGGTAGAAGTCACATACCCACTGTCCTATGCAGTGGGCCATGACTTGGCCAGGAGGATGTGGATCGACCTAAGGGTTACCATTTCAGCGTCTCTTTCATCAGGATACCTTGCTGTTAATGGTGATTTCATTCCTTGCCTTTTCTCGTCGGATTGGCACCAGGAGCACATCTCCAACCTTCCTCCGTAACGTTTAGTAGCCTTAGCAAATCCTCCTTGCTCCTGTGGAAAGCTTCCTCATGTTGTTATTCACAGGAACTGAACCATTCAGTGGGACTGTGTTTCCACATTGTACCCAGCTCAATTTTGGTTAAAAAGAGAAAAGATAGTAGTGAATTGAAGAAAAGGGAACCAATGACAAGGTATATTCTTATAAAATCAAAGTCTGCAGCCATTCAGGGGAGTAGAAAGAGAGGACAGGGAACAGAAAACAAAGAGTAGATTGCCCATTATGCCTTTGCTTCTAAAGTTAAGATGCTGGACTC
>NW_007108947.1:0-854 GCF_000164805.1 Carlito syrichta
CAGAATCTTTACAAATGTGAGGAGACTGTAAGGAAGTAGTTGGGCATGATGCAAAGCTGAAGGAGTGTTTATGTTGATTTAATACTCAGGAAGTCATCATTACAAAGGGAAAAGTCAGGATCATTAACCTAGAGATAAGATTAAGAACAGGAGTGGAGGGATTTCCTGTAGTGAAACCTCTCTGTGACTTGAATAAAGGGCTTAAGGAGACTAGAAATAGGCTTAGGTTTCATATTGGGAATTTATTGGAGTCCATGCCTGATTTTCCTTTGAAAGATCACTGAACGTGGTGATGTATTAAGTGCCTGGAGAACAGTCCTCACAGTTTAGAAAAGTAAACCATTTTGATGGATTCCTGGACCCAGTGTTAAAAAAAAGCAATAGAGTGCATTTAAAATACACACACAACACAAGCAGTATGTTGTATTGAGTAGAGTGACTGAGTGTCCTGCCTGTTTTCTTTAGTGTTCTATAAAAGGGTAATTAATAGTTGGAATTAAACATACTAAAACCAGAATTCTCTCAAAACAAGTTGACAGGGATGATGATAACCAAAGATGCAGCACTCTCATCACGCATTGTTTAAGATTTGTCAGGTTTATTCTTATTTCAGCACCGACAACTTTATTCAACTGATAATACTACTGATGAGGGAATCACTCAAGATTGAGCTGTATGTTTTTTATTAATTTTTCTTCTGGTTTTAAGGTTCTCTAAAATCAAAATTACATATTAATAAATATGAAAAAAAACTTTTAGTTTCATATTTGGTAAAGTATTAATCAAAATGGGTGCTTCTAACTCAAGTTCACTATTGTGACTGAGATATGAACACTGTTATCCCACATTAACTC
>NW_007108948.1:0-1058 GCF_000164805.1 Carlito syrichta
AAAAAGTAACAAACAACAGGTTAGAAGATAAGGAAATATCCCAAGAACTCTGACAAAGGGACAGAAGTTTTGAGAGAGAAAAAAAAAAACAAGAGACAGAAAAGTGTGAAAAGAAAATTAAAGCACACCTTAACTATTGTAAGACAAAAATGTTTCCTAGTTGAAAACTTTACCTTCAGCCAATCTATTAGTCCGGGGTTAGAATAACGATATTTTCTGACAGAAACTGTCTTAGAAAATTAGCTTATTTTCTGAAGTCTTTTTAAAAAATTATTTTTATAGTTTTAAAATTTATTTATTTATTTATTTATTTATTGAGTTGGAGTCTCACTTTGTCACCCAGACTGGAGTGCAGTGGCCACTCTTAGCCACTGCAGCCTCTGCCTGCTGGGTTCCGGCGATCTTTCCGCCTCAGCCTTCCGAGTAGCCAGAATTACAGGCATGTGCTACCACGCCCGGCTTATTTTTTGATTTATTGTAGAGATGAGGTCTCGCCAAGTTGCCCAGGCTGGTCTCGAACCCGTGGGCTCAGGCAACCCACTCACCTCAACCTTCCAAAGCGCGGGATTACAGGCTGAGCCACGGAGGCAGGCTCTTTTTTTTTTTAAGATATGGGGTACAATTCAGGGTTAAGTATACAAACGTTGATTATGCAGGGGCCCTTGTTGTTGAGGCATGTTCCTCCCTCCCCTGGCAGTTTCCCTCAACTGCCAATCCCACCCCCTGTCTCCGGCAGTTTCCCACTGCTGCCAATCCCTTTCTTATAGGATTATGATGATTGTTCAAGGTTCGCTTATGAGTAACAACGTAGGGTCCTCTGTTCTTTGTTTCTGTGATAGATCCCTGAGTATGATTGAATCCAAATTCATCCAAGTGGCTGTCAATTTCCTGAAGTTCTCCCAAGGAATCTCCTTGTGCGCCCCAACAAAATGAGTGAAAAAAAAAGCAGGACACAGCAGATGGAATTTGCTCACAGTGACCAGAGTCTGGCACCACTGCAAGGCACAGCTCGTGGTGACCCAGGCCATAGGATGTTGCAGCCACCTGTCATGCACAGA
>NW_007108949.1:0-866 GCF_000164805.1 Carlito syrichta
TCCCCCTACTTAATTTTAATACAACATGATGTATCACATTTCAATTTACTGAAAACCTTCAGTAATTCTGCTGTGGCATAAAAGGATTTGGGTCTGCTTTCTTTAAACAATGAGGTGAATTTGCCATTAAAAGTATTTCCCCCACAAAGGTCACCTTGAACTACCTACAACGAAAGAAGGAACAAAAACCAACAAACTGATGCTCAGTTTCTGTGTGAATGTATCTAAACGTCAGGCAAATAAATCAGCCATCTTACTAAGCATCTTACTTGTTAGATTTATTTTCAGGAGCCATTGCGACTAAACAAAATTTATGAGGAATAAAAAAAATACAAGGAAACTCAGGTAACAAGTTAATCCACTTGACAATTATCGTAAAAGCAGCATTTCCTATAGAACAAGATAAAGAAACTATCAAAAAGCACTTCTCAAAGTATCATTTTTGCATGTCAAAAAAAGAATTAACTTAGAATAAATATATAATTAACAGTATATTCTGTGCTAAACCTGAATATATTTACCTGTTAAATATATAATTAGCCTAATCCCAAACATTTGGGAGGCTGAGGTGAGTGGACTGCCTGATCCCGTGGGTTTGAGACCCACCTGGGCAACTTGGCAAGACCTCATCTCTACAATAAATCCAAAATCAGCTGGGCGTGGTAGTGTGCACCTGTCATTCCAGCTACTTGGAAGGCTGAGGCGGAAGGATCACCGGAGCCCAGCAGGTAGAGGCTGCGGTGGCCGGGAGTGGCTACTGCACTCCAGTCTGGGAAAGAGTGAGACTCCAACTCAACAAATAAATAAATATATATATATTTAACAGTATGTTCCCTGTAACAAAGGAATCCCTTAGTGCAGTAAAA
>NW_007108950.1:0-766 GCF_000164805.1 Carlito syrichta
TTCGGGTATATTCCCAGTAGGGGGATTGCAGGGTCATATGGAAGGTCAATTTTTAGAGCTTTTAGGAATCGCCACACTGCTTTCCACAGAGGTTGCACTAGTTTACACTCCCACCAACAGTGTAGAAGTGTTCCCTTTTCACCACACCCTCTCCAGCAGCTGTTATTTTTTGAGTTGTTGATAATTGCCATTCTGACTGGAGTTAGGTGGTATCTCAGTGTGGTTTTGATTTGCATCTCCCCGATGATTAGTGAGGTTGAGCATTTCTTCATGTGTTTGTTGGCTGCTCGAATGTCTTCTTTTGTGAAGTGTCTGTTCATGTCTTTTGCCCATTTTATAATGGGGTTGTTTGTTTTCTTCTTTTCAGTACGCTTCAGTTCCTTGTAGATCCAGGATGTTAAGCCTTTGTCAGACCTAGAGTTGGCAAAGACTTTTTCCCAGTCTGTAGGCTGTCTCCCTGCTCTCTTGATGGTTTCTTTGGCTTTGCAGAAGCTTGTCAGTTTAATAAGGTCCCGCTTGTCTATCTTCTCTCTTAAGTCCTGTGGGTTTCGGGTTTTGTACAGGAATTGGATGCCAGTTCCGATTTCCATGAGAGTATTTCCTTCCTTTTCTAAGGTTCTTATGGTTTGAGGTTTTACATTTAGGTCTCTGATCCATTTGGAGTTAACCTTTGTGCATGGGGATAGATAGGGGTCCTGTTTCAATCTTCTGCATGTGGTCAGCCAATTTTCCCAGCACCATTTACTGAATAGGTTCTCCTCTCCCC
>NW_007108951.1:0-1154 GCF_000164805.1 Carlito syrichta
TTCACAGGAGATTCTTACTCCTTGTCAAAGGAACAATAGGCAGCATTTATAAAAATATGATCTTTGTGCACGTTGCTAGGTTACTTCATTTTCAGTCTTTTTCTTTACAATGCAAAATGATTTTTAAATACCAAGAGAGATAAGCAATAAGGAGTAGTGAAAATGGGAAGCTGATAGTGTCATTAAGGCATTGACTATAGTAATAAATAAGGAACAATAGGCAGCATTTATAAAAATATGATCTTTGTGCACGTTGCTAGGTTACTTCATTTTCAGTCTTTTTCTTTACAATGCAAAATGATTTTTAAATACCAAGAGAGATAAGCAATAAGGAGTAGTGAAAATGGGAAGCTGATAGTGTCATTAAGGCATTGACTATAGTAATAAATATATTAGATTACATGAAGATAAAAGATATTTGAATACTAGCCAAGAAAGGGCTCCAGTCAACCACAAACTACAGTGAGACACTGCCAGTTTTAAAATCTCCTTTTCGTTTTTCTGAGTTTCTCAAAGTGGGCAATTTAGTGCTGACCCTTAAAATGTTTTTTGCTGAGTGAAATAATTTCCCCCGAATTATGAACACACGTTCTATTCTTGTTTCTTATTATTTTTTTTGAGTTGGAGTCTCACTCTTTCGCCCAGACTGGCGTGCAGTGTCCGCTTCTGGCCACCGCAGCCTCGACCTGCTGGACTCCGACGATTCTTCCGCCTCAACCTTCCGAGTAGCCGGAATTACAGGTGCGCGCTACCACGCCCAGCTAATTTTTTGATTTATTGTAGAGATGAGGTCTCGCCTGCCCAGGCAGGTCTCGAACCCGCGGGCTCAGGCAATCCACTCACCTCAGCCTCCCAAAGGCAAGGGATTACAGGCTAAGCCACCGAGCCCTGCTTCTGCTCTTATTGATGGTGTGCTTCGCTGTACCCCTCCCTGTGTCATGTCTGACCCGGATTACAGCAGCTTGGCTGTGCATCTCTAGAGACACTTTGGGATTTCTTGTAAACAGACTCTTGAGAGTTTACCTGGGGAACGTCGCAATGCTGCCTAGTTACTCTGGTGCATATTCTGTGACACATTGCTGTATGAACCATCAAGACTGTCTGGCCCTGTCTTCCTAGCCCAGGCTGGTCCCCTGGCCATGTGGTCATCTCCT
>NW_007108952.1:0-784 GCF_000164805.1 Carlito syrichta
CATACATGTTGTCTCTGAGCCTATATAATCACAAGTGGGTATGGACCATTCACTCACTGCTTCCTGAACACAAGCTTGGGAACAGGTCTGGTCCATGATGAAGCACCCATAGATCCTTCTGCATCTGAGAAGTCCATGGGTAGACCTAGATCCCACAGCCTCTGCGGATCTAGGTGATGATATCAGCACAAGATTTATGTTTCCATCCTCAAGCTGACCTTTGTCTGAGGTGGCTTCATTTGTGGTGGTTCTCTCAGTTTCTCCAAATTTACATTCAATAATATTAGTGGTAAGAGAGATTATTTCTAAGAACTGCAGCAGAAATGATGAGACTTGAGCTGAGGATAAAACAGCCCCACTCCAAACACATAATGGATTGTGAATGAGCTCTTCCACCAAAGAACAATTATAGTACAGAAGCAATCATGTGCAGTACACCTGGCTTGTCCCACCTCCCTCAAAAGGAACATGCCTTCCCCCTCATTTTGTAATTATACCTAGCACTTACTCATTCTCATTTATGGTTGATATTTTGCTTTACACAGTGACTACTCCTTTGCATTACTACTATATAAGACATCAGTTTTTCTATTTTAAAATAATGGTTTTTGGCTGATGTAAATGTTCTATATTTGAATTATGGCAATAGTTACACAGGTATCACACCTGTCATAATTCATGGGTGCATTTTATTGTATGTAAATTTTACCCCAATTAAAGGGTAATTTTTAAAAAATAATGATGATGGTAATGTTAACGATATGTATTGTTTTGCTGTGTAGCA
>NW_007108953.1:0-864 GCF_000164805.1 Carlito syrichta
TCACTTTCCAGTGACCAAAAAGATCTATTAGTGTTTAGGGGTCCAGAATATGAGAAGGCTTTGCCACAGATCCAGGCTGCTGTACAAGCTGCTCTGACACTTGGGTCGTGCATTCTAGCAGATACTTGAAGTGTCTATGGCAAATAGAGAGATACTATCTGGAGCTTTCAGCAGATTGCTGTATTACAGGTAAATCATAGCACAGGCAGAAAAAAAGTGCTTCCATCCTCTCCAGATAACTACTCTTCTTTTGAGAAAGAGTTTTAAGCTTCTACTGAGTTTTAATAGAGACTGGATGCTTCACATTGTCCACAAAGTTATCAGGCAAATTGACAGACCCATCGATTGTTATCAAACATTTAATGCCATAAAGTTGGACATTTGCAGAAATACTGTATCATTACATAGAAATTAAGTATATAGAATTGGACCTAAGTTGACTCCCAAAACACAAGTAAATTTCATGAAAAAGTGTCTCAAATACCCATAGTCCACCGCTACTTTTTCTTTTCTAGTTTTCACTTATGACCTCATGAAAAATTTACCATGATCAGATAAAAGAGAAGGAGACAACTCAGGCCTGGTTTAAAGATGGTCCTGATCATAGGCTCTGCTGAAAGCGCTACAGCCCTTTCTGGATATCCCTGAAGGACAATGATGAAGAACAATTTTCCAGTGGGGAAGAGCTTTGAGCTCTGATTTCTCATATCATTTATAAGGAGAAATGGCCAGACATGAAGTTATCTATCAATTCATGGTCAGTGACTTATGGTTTGGCTGGATGACCAGGGACATAGAAAATTCATAATAAGAATATTGGTGGCAAGACATCTGTAAAAGAGGTATGAGGATAGATCTCTCTGA
>NW_007108954.1:0-760 GCF_000164805.1 Carlito syrichta
ACTTTTCCAAACATGGATGACAAAATAGTTTTACTTTTAATAACTGATAGTATTACTTTTCAATCAAATTAAAAGGGAGACATTTTAGAGAAATTTCTGTGATAATGATACTGTGATTCTATATTTTACAATGCTCTTACTGATTTGCTACTGTTGTTAAGGGCTTCTAACCTTTTCTCCATAAAATGTTAAGCCAGCTGTCTAATTTTAAAATAAAGGCTAACGATGGATAGAAAACATGCAAGTCAATATGTGTTTTTTTGTGCTATGTGAACTAAAGGGAGGAAGAATCTTCTAATTCATACAGAATATATATTATATAATGCATATCTCTCCTGTTGGAGTGTGTGTGTGTGTGTGTGTGTGTGTGTGTGTGTGTGTGTGTGTGATTTTCTTGAAAGAAAAGGCATCAGGGAGAAGAAATGTCAAATAGATATTTTGAATTGTGACCAAAAGCTTATGTATAACTAGGTTTTCTTTTCTTTAAAGAAAACAACATGTATGTAGAAGGACGATTCTTTCTAGAGTAACTAAGAATTTCCAATTGACAAAAGAATTTCTGTTTTCTTTCTTAGTGAGAAAAGAATATGATTTCCAAATCTGTAAGCTCTTGGTGGCAACTCCAGGGATTTGTTTTAGATATAGATTCAGCTATCAATCAGTCTCTTTTTTCCTCAAGAGGCATGAAATTCTTGTGCTTCTTGGGTTTGCTTATCATAAGAAGGAAAGGAATGGTGGTATCATTTACCTGTGTATTCAG
>NW_007108955.1:0-357 GCF_000164805.1 Carlito syrichta
GATTGCAGGCAAGAGTCAGTGAATAGTTCAACAGTAAAAAATAAATTAAAAGGAACTAAAAATGCTCAGCACAACACAATGATTCTTTTTTTGAGTTGAGGTCTCACTCTGTCACCCAGACTGGAGTGCAGTGGCACACTCCTGGCCACCACAGCCTTGACCTGCTGGGGTCCAGCGATCCTTCCACCTCAGCCTTCAAAGTAGCCAGAACTTCAGGAATGGGCTATCTTGCCCAGCTAATTTTTGATTTACTGTCAAGAAGACATCTCACCAAGTTGCCCAGGTGGGTCTCAAACCCACAGGTAAGCAATCCACTCGCCTCAGTCTCCCAAAGTGCTGGAATTACAGGCTGAACCA
>NW_007108956.1:0-1424 GCF_000164805.1 Carlito syrichta
AAAGTGATAGGAGATGGATTCAAAGAGGCAGAACAGTGGTCCAGTCATATGGAGCCTTGAAAGCCATGGTGAGTTGAAAATTTCTCTAAGTAGTGTGGGAATTCCTTGAGCAAGGGAGTGATATGATCTTAATTCATTTCTTACAAAACTTCTTAAGCAACGCCCTTGGGTCCCTTCCCACTGTGGGAGCATTTCTGTCCTCTCAATAAATCCTGCTTTCAAAAAAAATCACTATATTTAGTGTAAGAAGGGATGGAGTAGAAGCACTGTGACTGATTAGAAGCCTATTGTGAAGTGGAGGGGAAAGGTAATGGTGATTTAGATGGAAAGATTGTGGTCAAAGTGATGAGAATTGGCAAGCTTTCATATATATATATATTCGAGACCCGCCTGGGCAACTTTGTACTCCAGTCTGGATGACAGAGTGAGACTCCAAATCAAAAAAATAAAAACAAAAACAAAAACAAAAAGAATTAATCATATCACAACACGAGTAAATGGTGACTTTGACATAATCATTTCCATAGAATGGTGAGGACAAAACCTTGAAGGAGTATAAGAAAGAGAATGGAAGAGTGGATAGCAAGCAGGGTTGTAAACTGATAACTTCACAAAGAGAGGATATGGAGTAAGTTGTGAATCGATTACTATGTTGCACTTCCAGGAAGTGCCTTGTGGCTATTTAGATTTCTCCAGTCCCATGTCTAGCAGGTTTAGAAACTTGCAGATTTATCTTTTTTTTTTTAATTTTAGTTTTTACTATAAAGATGTGAGGTACATTTCAGGTTTAGGTATACAAACATTGATCATGCAGACACTCTTGTTGATGAGGTATGCCCCTCCCTCTCCTAGCAGTTTCCCTCAACTGCCAATCCCACCCCCACTCCCCTGACAGTTTCCCACTACTGCCAATTGTTTTCTAATAGCTTTATAATTGTTCAAGCTCCGCTTATGAGTGAAAACCTATGGAACACTGTCATTTGTTTCTGTGATAAATCACTGAGTATGATCAACTCCAAATCCATCCAAGTTGTTGCAAAGTTCATATATTTGTCCTTCTTTATGGTTACATAATATTCCATTATGTATATATACCCCATTTTTTAAAAAATCCAGTCCAGCTTCTATGGGCAACACGGTTGTTTCCATGTTTTTGCTATCGTGAATATAGCTGCAACAAACATACATATGCAGCTATCTTTTTAGTAGAATGACTTGAGTTCTTCCAATATATTCGCAATAGGGGAATTGCTGGGTCATATGGAAAATCAATTTCTAGTTCTTTCAGGAATCACCACACTGTCTTCTAAAGGGGCTGCACCAGCTAGCTTTCCCACCAGCAGTGTAGAAGCACTTCTTTTCTTTTTTTCTTTTCTTTTTTTTGAGTTGGAGTCTCATTCTGTTGCCCAGGCCAGAGTGCAGTG
>NW_007108957.1:0-1238 GCF_000164805.1 Carlito syrichta
GAGTGGATTGCCTGAGCCCACGGGTTCGAGACCTGCCTGGGCAGGCGAGACCTCATCTCTACAATAAATCAAAAAATTAGCCGGGCGTGGTAGCGCGCACCTGTAATTCCGGCTACTCGGAAGGTTGAGGCGGAAGAATCGTCGGAGTCCAGCAGGTCGAGGCTGCGGTGGCCAGAAGCGGACACTGCACGCCAGTCTGGGTGAAAGAGTGAGACTCCAACTCAAAAAAAATAATAAGAAACAAGAACAGAACGTGTGTTCATAATTCGGGGGAAATTATTTCACTCAGCAAAAAACATTTTAAGGGTCAGCACTAAATTGCCCACTTTGAGAAACTCAGAAAAACGAAAAGGAGATTTTAAAACTGGCAGTGTCTCACTGTAGTTTGTGGCTGACTGGAGCCCTTTCTTGGCTAGTATTCAAATATCTTTTATCTTCTGTAATCTAATATATTTATTACTATAATCAATGCCTTAATGACACTATCAGATTTCCATTTTCACTACTCCTTATTGCTTATCTCTCTTGGTATTTTTTAAGTGATTTTACATTGTAAAGAAAAAGGCTGAAAATGAAATAACCTAGCAACGTGCACAAAGATCATATTTTTAAAAATGTCGCCTATTGTTCCTTTGACAAGGAGTAAGAATCTCCTGTGGACAGAAGCAAATTTTCATGTGCTTTATCTAGATTCAGGAGAATAAAACCTTTCTCCCTCATTGACATTCGCTCTGTGTTTTCAGTCATGAAGACTGATTACTATACAGCAAATTCTGAGCCGGTTCCATAATAATTTTGTTACCTAGCAACTTGGGGTGATTGTGAAGTAGCATAAAAATGAAAGCAAATAAAATTAGGAAGTTTTCTCTGAACCCAATCACACACAGCTCAGAAGGGCATATTTATTTTTCCTTGGTATTTGTTTTAATTCTGATTTAGAAAATTTCTAATAGTTTGACAACTCTATTATTTGGCCTCTAGGCATGCACTGATTTTTTAAATAAAGTATAAGTTAATTCCAGTTAGCTTTCTTCTTATGCTGTGAAAAAAAATGTCCCCTTGTGAAAAAGAATGACAAACCCTATCAACTTCTTGGAGTTTAGGGCTAATAGTGTACTAGGGAGTAGAAGACTCAAAACCCTGTCCTGAATCTGCTACCAACTCAGTAGGGGACAAGACAGCATGACTCTCCCTTTTCCACTCAGTCATTCACACACCAGCATTCACTGAACGGCATG
>NW_007108958.1:0-833 GCF_000164805.1 Carlito syrichta
CTTCCATACTATGTTGAACAGGAGGGGAGAGAGTGGGCATCCTTGTCTAGTTCCAGTTTTCAGGGGAATTGGTTCCAATTTTTGTCCATTTAGGAGTATGCTGGCTGTGGGTTTCTCGTAGATGGCTTTTACTATTTTGAGGTATGTTCCCCGTATGCCTAGATGTTCAAGGGTTTTTATCAAGAAGGGGTGCTGGATTTTATCAAAAGCTTTTTCTGCATCTAATGATATGATCATGTGGTTTTTGTTTTGACATCTGTTGATGTATTTAATTACATTTATGGTTTTACGAATGTTAAACCAGCCTTGCATGCCAGGAATGAAGCCTACTTGGTCATGATGGATGATTTTTGAGATGTATTGCTGAATCCGGTTTGCTAGGATCTTGTTGAGAATTTTAGCATCTATGTTCATCAAAGATATTGGCCTGTAGTTCTCTTTCTTTGTTGGATCTTTACCTGGCTTGGGTATCAATGTGATGTTGGCTTCGTAAAATGATTTGGGGAGAGTTCCATCTTTTTCAATCGCCTGGAATACCTTCAGTAGGATTGGTATCAGCTCCTCCTTAAATGTCTTGTAGAATTCTGCTGGAAAGCCATCTGGACCAGGGCTTTTTTTTGTAGGAAGTTTTCTTATTACGTGGTCGATTTCCTTGATTGTTATTGGTTTATTTAGGGTCTCAATTTCTTCTTGTTCCAACCTAGGTAGGTTGTGTGATGTCAGAAAGTCTTCTATTTCCTTATGGTTTTCAAGTTTGTTTCCTACAAGTGTACGTAGTAGTCTCTAATGATCTTTTGTATTTCTTCTGGGTCAAATGTGACTTCATCTTTTTG
>NW_007108958.1:2810-40408 GCF_000164805.1 Carlito syrichta
TTGTTATTTATTTCATTCACAGTATTCTTTATTACTATTATCTCAGATATCAGCTCCTTCCTAGTTTCTTCTTGTGTCTACTCAATTCTTTTTAATCTCTCCATTATTGTTTTAATATCTACATTTGCAGTTTGAGACCCTTCATTCTGCGGACTTTTCATTGTTTGCATTCCAAAGTCAGTTTTCTCAGTGTCTGCTCTCCCAGGCGTCTGGGAGAGATCCATACTCTTCTTTTGGTTTTTCTTCATTTCTGTAGATTTTTCTCCCTCTCCCCCTTTCCCTCCCCCTCTTCAATTCTGTTTTTGAGGAAAGGTGGGGTTGCTGTTATTTCTCTTCTGCAGTGACCTGTTCTTCCTTATGAGGGTCTTCTGGCTTTGTTCACTTTTCCCTCTGCTTTACAATCTGTCTATTCAGCAGTATGCAGTCTTGGTCCGTTCAGAGAATCTCACCAGTTCACTTATACCGTCGCCATCTTGCCCCATCTCCTATGTGACATTCTAAAGACAAAACCATGAAAATAGAGAGACCAGAGATTGAAATGAGTTAGAGATGACTAGGAAGAGATAGCAATTAGGAGTCTTTGGAGTAGTGGACCAGATTAGTACCTTGATTGTGGTGGTGTTTAGAAGAATCTATACTTATATCATCATTCATAGATCTCTGTGCTAAAAGTAGTCAGTTTTACTGTATGTTCATCTGAAAGATATTTTTAAAATAAGAACCTCCAGAAAAGTTCAATTAGCAGTCCCCTACATTAATACTTTAGAAATGTTTACAGCAGTTTTCTAAGTTAATATCTTAGAAATACTTAGAGTTTCTTAAGTGCTAAACATAAACAGCCTGATTTTTATCTTAATTTCTACTCCTATATATTCTGATTCTCTTTTATAAACTTTATTTATGAATTTGTTTTATGAAGGAGAACCACAAATTTTGAAAGAAGAAGCACCCTTCTCTCATCAATGCTCATAAGACAAATGTCAGTATTTTTATACTTGCTAGTCAGTGATATCATCTTCATGATAACTAAACTATGATGATGAGCAGTCTAAAAACCACAAGGAAGTGCTCAGCTGACAGCATGTTTCAGCCCATTATCATTTCTCCACTATCTAAGACAAATTCTGCCTAGAATGCAACAGGATGGTGTTGGAAGCAGGGACTGATGCAAAAAGTTGATCATATACTATACTTCTAGAGCAAGAGACATTGCACCTGAGTGAGGCAAGAGAAAGATGCTGCTGTCATTTAGAACTCTTTTGAAAAAACCATGCTTAAAAACTTTAAATGGCATGTGCAACTGTAATAGTTTCAATGTGTACTCTCAAATTCTTTGATACTTCTCCCTTCAAGAGCTGTAGTCTAATTCTTCTCTTCTTGAATGGAGGCTGGACTTAGTGACTCACTTCTAACAAACAGAATAAAGAGGAAGTGACAGGATAGTGACATTAGAGACTAATTCATAGAAGTCACTGTGACTTCTGTCTGACCTTTCTCTTAATCTCTCTCTCTCTCTCTCTCTCTCTCTCTCTCTCTCTCTCTCTCTGTGTGTGTGTGTGTGTGTGTGTGTGTGTGTGTGTGCGCACGCACGCGTCTCATCACTCTGGGGAAAGCCAGCTGCCATGCCCTGCGGACACTGAGGCAACCATCTGGAGAGACTTTCCTAGACAGGAACTGAGGCTTCCTGCCAAGAGCCATTAGAGTGAGCCTTCAGATCATAGCAGACCTGCTGACCTCCTAATCACCACCTACTGAGAGACCTTGAGCTAGAACCACCTAGCTAAGCCACTTCTGAATTCTTGATCCCCAGATACTATGAGATAATAGGTATTGGTTGTTTTAAGCTGCTAAGTGTGAAGGTAACTTGCTATACGGCAATAGATGAATAATACAACAGCCATGCTAATGTTAAACTGCTCTTTGATTTAGAAAGAAAATAAAAGGAAGGGGAGGCAGGAATTGAGAACAGGATTCAGTTCAACATGTTTACCATGCCAGGTAACACTCAAGTTATCTGGACTTTTTTTCCTGGAGATTAGGGCATTATACAGAGATCCAGGGCATTTTCTAGAAAATATTTTTTTAATTGATCATCTTCATGCATAAACATTCTCAAGCTGATGTTCTAGGGTGAGGAAGCGACACTGAATATCACTATCTCCCACCAGGGATTTTCAACCTGTTTATTTATTAAGTAGCCTTTTAAGTAGGATATGTTGTGTGACTCATCCCAGAACAGAGCGTAGCAGAGGACTATGCACAAAGTAGACACTCAATAAATGTATTTAGGTGTGAGAAATGGACTGCTGTGTCTATTCTTTTAATTAGAAAACATTGAGCTCTTATTCAAGTCAAAAAGAACAAGCCAAAACAGAAACCTAGAACCAAGGTTAAAATTATGCCCCTGTTTCTCTGCACTCATATGTAAGGAACTTTCTTTTCACTTAGCATATGCCATGAAACAGTTGCATGAGAAATTACTCTAAGAGAAAAGTAAGTATTGGATGCTTGTGTCTTCTAAAACATCTCCCCAGCAACTCACAAATCAGCAAACACTTGACAGAAAAATATGCTTGGGCAGCATTGTTTGTTGCATTCTTTAGCAGGAAAATTGAAAACATAGGATCACAAGGGTCAGATGGTTATTATTGGAATCTAGCTCTTATAAAACGTAATACATACCATTTCCCCCATCCAAATTGCATTACTTTTGTCAAAGTTACCTCGTGGGACCCAGAGTAAGGTATTTTTTTTTGATGTAGATAACCTAGGTTTCAAAAGGACATCCATTTAAAAGTGGGGCCCTGAAGAACACCAACAGTGACAGGAAAATGATATTTTTCTGTAACCTCAGCATCACAGAGAATTGTTTCACAAGAAACAATTGACCAAAAAGAAAACTTTATTATTAAACACATATAGCGCTATTCAGCAAAATCCAATGCTGTTGCAACTTCCAAAACTAGGCCTTCTAGAGAGTTTCATTCTGGGGTAAGAGAAACTTAGAACATTTCACAGATCAAGCCACCTCTATGTCTTTTTTCTTTTTTTAAGATGGATCTATGTATCAATAAGAGAAAACTTTTTAAAATACCAAATATATAATGACTATCAAGGAAGTAGAGAGAGAAGAGGAGGTACAACAAAGAACCAAACTGAGTCACAATTTCATGTGAACTTGCACATGTGGTTTAACAAGGCTTTCAAAGTCAGCTAATTATAAAACTCCATAGGTTGAATAATTGGCCCATGAAAGCTTTTAACAAAACGTCACCTGGCTGCCCTGCTCAAAAAGCAACTAATGCTATATTGGTGCATATAGTCAGCTGCTAACTTTAAAACAAAAACTGAGTATGGGCTGTGAAATATTACACAACTACTTTGAAATCCTGGAAAGAAGGAAACTACTTTGTGTTTCTTGCTTGATCCAAAACACTATTCCTCATAAAACTCTGTAGTGTACCAACTGAAAATTAAAAGGGGGGGGGCATCTTATATACCTTCATGGAGAAGGAGAGATGCATGTAAAACCAAGAAAATAAGTATTTAGCAATCCATTTTATTTCTATGAGACAGAACCTAACAGCTCTAAAGAGAACAGTAGAAAAATGGATGGTCATTGATATAAAATGAAAGTGTTGCTTAATTAATCTGTTAAATGTTGATGTGAAATCAGTTTACCCATCACCTCTTCCCTCTAATGGGTAATCTCTCTGTGATATTATGATTATATATGTATTAGTTTTCATCCACACTTCCTCTCTCATAACTCCCATAACCATTATTGCGGTCTTTTGCTATAATGTTAGGACACTTCAGGCCTCAGGAAACAGAATCTCTCTCTCTGACCATCTCTCACCCTCCTTTCAGCTGTCCAAGGCAGTACTCTAATCTGATTGTGGGTCCTAAAATCCTCATTCTAGAGAGGGTCCTACCCCATACTCTGGAGGAAGAAATGCTGTACAGAAAAACCAAGAAGAATCTGAACGGACAGGCACTGCTGGGTTAGATCATACCCTTTTTGTCCAATCATATTTCAGTAGGGTTGTCCATGCTTCAATCATCAACAACCAATGAAGTCTCTGTAAAAGTTACAAAGGACAGTGTTCAGAGAGCTTGCTGAGAGCTGAATATGTGAAAGCTTAAGGGAAGGTGAAGTAGAACTCATCCACGTGTAGGAAGAGTAATGCATCCCAATTCCACAAGGACAGAAGAAGCTCCTGAGCTTGGGACCCTTCTAGATCTCACACTACATATCTCTTCATCTGGCTGTTTATTTGTATCCTTCAAAATACGCTTCTTGATAAATGGATAAACATGGTTCCCTGAGTTCCATGAGACACGCTAGCAAATTAATTGAACCCAAAGCAGGAGTTGTGGGAACCCCAGCTTGGAACTGGTCATTCAGAAGGTGACAGGTGTGAGCCTGACAGTTATGTGGCTTTATTTTGGAACTGAGCCCTCACCCTATGGGATCTGACACTATCTCTAGATAGGTAGTGTCAGAGATGCCCAGCTGGTGCCTGCTACTTGATGTGTGTGGAAAACCCCCATATTTGGTCACAGACAAAATATGCTGATTATTATTGTGGCAGTAGAAGGGTGGAAAGAAAACCTGGTTTGAGAGGGTTTTTTTTCCCAGAACACCCTTCTGCCTTTCTCATTGCCAGACATACTGACTACCTCTTTCTATACTGAAAGGGAAACCCAATGTCTCTTTTCCCAGCAGTAGCATCTGCTAAGATCACCCTCTCACCTGGGTTTACACAGAGCTTTTGTGCTTCATCCTCACAGAATCAGTCACCAAGAAAATGGGTAACAAACACCTGTAACAGTGAACACACTAGACCTGTAGGTAAACAATCACAATGAAAGTAGTTAAATGCCACAGGGGCTAAGAATAGGAGTTAATTTCCTCTGTATAAAATTCCCAGAGGTCATTCAAACAAAGCTGAACTCCTTCTGATCTGGAGGGCTCACTACCCCTGGAGGCAGCATATTCTATACTTGGATACATCTTATTTTTATACAAATACCTACCTATATTAAGTGGAAATTTGTCCCTGGGATTTCTACCCATCAGGCTCTGTTTGAACCCTGGGACTCCAGAGCAAATCACATCCTTGTCCGTATGGCAATTCTTTGACAAATGCTGTCTTGTGTCCCATGAGTGGCCCTTTTCTATTGACAACCCCAGGTCCTCAGTAGTTCTTCTTTTGACATGTTTCTGGCAGCATTTCTTGAACTGTGATCCAAAGTCCTCTACATTAAAATCACCCGAGGAGCACCTTAATTGTGCAAATTTTGAGATCCCCTCTTCAAACCTACTAAATCAGATTTGGGGTGGGGGAGTGCTGGTCAGAGTCTGCCCTGATGTAGCAAATGCTCAGATGATTATTCTTAAGCACACTACAGGATTCTTACCCAGTCTTTTCACTCAACTCTGAATGGGTTCCTTTGAACCATCACTCAGGACATTTTCCAACAGTCCAGGAGTGGTCTAGGTATTATCTTGGAAACACCCTATAGTTAGTTCAAAGAACTGCACAAAAGAAACACAACTAAACTTTGGAAAAGTTCTATACAGTGAGAGCTATAGTGAAATCAGAAGGGCATTTGCCAGTGTGGTTAGCAGTGTTCCAGCAGGATGCCTCAATGAGTACCTACTATGTGCCAGGCACTGAGTTAGGTGACTTTATGAGTATTGCCTATTCTTCATAACTGGCAAAAATCACTGTTATTTCCACATTCTCTAGTTGAGAAGACTGAGGCTCCAAGGGGATGAGGGATTGATTTGTTCAGTATCACAGAGCTGGGAAATCAGAATCCAGATTTCTCTCACCCCACAGCCTACATTTTCTCCCCAGTGACCCTCTGTTCTCTACCTAAAAGTACCAAAAGAAGACATTCTTGATTTCTGCAATATTATTTGTTGATATAGTCCCTAACAGACCCCTGCTGAAATTTATAGGGGGAGGACATGCAAGGAAGATCATCTTATTTTAAACTTTTATCTCTGACTCATGCACCAGATTTCTGAGTGACATATTTAATATGCAATTGACTCTTTCATAGTGTGACTTGTAATTTTCTAGCTCGGACTCTTAACTCACCCAGTTGAATAGAATGTGATAAAATGACACTTAAAATGAAGCTTGAAGAGCTCAGTGTAAGCTTCAAAGGTATAACCCACAATCGTGCACAGGATTGGATTATGACCCCCTAATGCCAGTCTGTCTACAATGCTATTTTTAATCCCTTTACCTGGCAGCAAGAAAGAAACACCTAATGAAAGTAACTTAATGTAGCAGTAGGTAAGAGAGAAAACTGCTGTGTTAAAGGAGAGTACCAGCACAGAAAACAAGACTTTTTAATTGGTTCATCTCCTGATACCCCAGGCCAATATTTTGAGCAACAAGGGAAAGCAAAAACACCACCTGTGAAGGCTATTCCATACAACTTCTCACCCTAAGATGGAAAACTCCAAATAAGCAATGACATCTACACAAACAGCTCCTATCTTTATTTGGAAACTCTCATTCCACTGTTAGGAGAAGGTCCCTAATCAAGGCAGCCAGTGGCTCAGTAGAGATAAAACTGTCAAACAGAAAGAGAGATTGCACAATTAAGAGAGACTGAGATCCCAGTTCCTCGGGCTGCCATTCCCATAGTGGGCATGAGGCGCACCTCATGACTCACCCCAATACATTTTCCTCATCAAATCTAAAAAGCAGAACATTCTCAGTTCAGCCCAGGGGCCCATGGATGCTTCATAAATGTGAGGGACTAAAGAACCTCCTGACAATGTTAATGATGTGAACTTTGTTCCATCCAAAATGTCTTGTCCTGTTCTCCTGGGAATAGCAAAGTGACCAGAATAATGGCAGGAGGTGTGACTGCCTCAAAGAAAGAAGAAGAAAAATAATGCCCGGTATTCCATTTATTTGAAGTCACAGTCATGGTACATTATTGTAGATGGACACTGCTAGTCTCCATTCTGGCAGCACCAAATTGGAACTAAGAAAGAGTTGCAGTGAAGAATCTATGCAGCTATTTCTGGAAACAAAAGCAGGCCAGCAGCAGCAGAGGCCACATTAAGATAAATGGCCCGTTCTTGAATGGCGTACCATAATGTCTCTGCAATGAGATGGATTAGAGGTCACAGTTCACCATAGGACATCCACGGATAATCACACATTTTGTTCTACTGACAGATAACAGCAGCCCATAAATGAGATGCGCCTCCTCTGTATACACACGTTACATGAAATCAATACTTAATTACAGCAGACCCTGCATGTGTTGTTGGCCAGTTCTGGGGAGGAGACTGTTCAAAACTCCTCCACTGGAGCAGTGAGTCAATAAGACACAAAGAGAGTTGGGGCATGATGGCAACTGACCACTCTCAAGTTTTAGATTTAAAGAATCCTCATGTGGACACCAGGCTTGGGTTGGAGAACAGCACTTAGATACAAATAATTATGCCATTAAGGGGAAGAGCAGGCACTGTGAGGATAGCAGTTGCTAGAATGTTACTTCAGATCACATTCCCTTGAGGATTTGCAAAGCCCAGTGATACAGACCTGGGGAGAAGTGAACAGCATCCGAAGAGTGTCCCCAGGGAGGAGATGTGTGGCAAAAGGGAAAGAAGAGAGAGTACAGAATTAATTGACAGGGGCATGGAACTCGGCTCTCCTGCCCCTAGCAAGCACAGGATATCTTGCAGTTCAAGCTATGAATCCATAAGAAGGAGATGATATTCACTCTCTCTTTCAGCCAGAGGGCCACTGTGAAGCTAGTGTGAGATCAGATAAGCAGAAAGTGCTTTGTGGACAATGAATCCCAGACCATTGTAAGAGATTATTTTTATTTTAGGAAGTGATAGAACCTGGATATACAATACGATAAATAACTAAGAAGAAGTGATAGTTTCATTTATCAAGTTCTTAGTGCAATGTTAGGGAAGATCACACTGAAACACACACACGCAAAAGAATAGAAAAGTGAATTAATTTTGAGGAAGAGATTCCAACTAGCGCCAAGGATATTGGCAGAGGAATCTAGAAAATTAGTCCATAATTCATCTATGCTATGATCATGTGACAGCCCACCAAAGAACATTCTATGAAAGGCATATATTCATTCAAGAATTCTCTTATTGTCTTTTTTTAAAAAAAATTCTGTTAATTTGTATAGTTACCTCTTTTGGGAATGTAATCATTTTCTTTTATTTCATACAAAAATTCAGAGGCTGGTTTATTTATTTGACAAACTACCTAATCATTCCTTTAAAAAAAAATTTTGTGAGTGGAGCACTGGGAGTTGTTTTTAGAAAATAACACAAAAGATATGGTAGGGAGAAAGAATTAGAGAAAACAAGAGGAGAAGTTTGGAGGTCTACTTTACAAAATGGTGTAAAGGTCTTACCTTCAAAGGAGGGAGTGGGTTGCTTGTGGATGCTCATACAGCTCTGCAGTTGGCCCGGCTCATCACTGACCTGCTGTGTGACTTTGGGTCAGCAAGTAGACTTCTGGGGCCCTCCATTGCCTTATCAGCAAGAATGAGCATGAGGACTCCACAGGCTTGCTGTGAGGACTCTCTGCACCAATGCCCCTGGCTAGCACATGGGTGCCCAAATCCTCACACACGCTTCTGATGTTTTCTCCATCAGCCCTTTGGCAATGTCTGTCTTAGGATGAAAATTTTCTAAAAACTAACCAAGGACACCTAGGTGAGGTTTGCTCCCTTGACTTGTGTCACTCACACCCTCTACAAAAGTATAGAAACTCATTTCATGACTGAGAAATTGGCCTGCATGGAAATGAAAACTCTTCATTCAATTCACAAGAGTTGGTCCATATGAAAGCAGGCTGCAACCATCAGACACCAGTACCCAGGTTTACTAAGGTCAGAATTTTCCATAGATGAGTTAAGACAAAATGTATACAATAGTATCCAAGCCTTACTGAGTTCCTCCTTATACATCTGCTAAAGAGGATATATTTGACAGTGGCTGTGTTACTGATTTCAACCAAATGCTGCTCCTGAGTGTTGGGACACTATAGAAAGTATGGATGTTACAGCATTGCAACAAATTACAGGGAGGCTGCATTGCAGGCAGATTTGAAGTACATGAATTCAAAACTATGTGACATAAAATATGTTGAGCCTCTCTTTACATACAAAACTTGAAATAAAGCAACCACCTCTCATCAAATTAAAAGTTTGTTGACAATAACAATTTAATCTTAGAGTGAAGAAGACAAGAGAACTGGAAACTGAGTTTATGGTAGGGCTACATGGGAACACTCATTTTAGCTGGTAAACAAAACTCCCTCCTATTTTTGTTGACATTAGTCTTGGAATAGGTGAATTTTGAATTATGCAAGGACTCCAGGAACATATTTCTCAAATAAAGTACGACCTTTCTGTGTATATTTTTCATTTATCATTTAAGAACCAAAAATCTAGACAGATGCCTGAAGCCTGAGGAGTGCTGGAAACCAGCAACATGGAACAGATTGTTCTAGAAAAAAGGTAGTGAAGACTTTGCTTTGTAAGGTATTGCCTAAGTCTGGTAGATACACAGTCATTTCACCCATGTAATCTGTTAAAGACACACATTCATGGAGTGGTATTGATCTCAATATCAAGGGCATGCTTAGGATATCAGACATGCTACCAGAACTTGTGTCTCTCTTTGGGCCCTTAAAATCACTAGCAGAGGATTCTCAAACTCACAGGAACATTGGGAAACCACGGTAAGGTTTAGCAAAGTACTTTCACAGATATTAATGTAGACTGCTCTTGGTGTCCATGATAACGTTGTGAGATAGGTAAAACAGAAAAACTAAGATGCAAAGAGGGTGGGTCTTATACTGCAAAAAGTCATAAACCTAAGCAGTATAAGACCCAAGTCTTCAGAAGCTCATTCCAAGACACCAAACTGTGCTCATACTTCGTAGAAGTTTAAGGGGAGACGGTCAGTTCTCCACTCAGGATTAAGAACATCACCAGGGTTAGGGTGAGTAAAACATATTCACCCTCACACCATCAACTGTGTGCTTCCTGTTTTGGGCTGTTCCATGTCCATCCTTACCCCTCTGGATGCAATCTGGTGGGACAGTTGATAGAAGCTTCCCACTCTCTTCCTAGGATGAGCATGTGAGCAAATAGGCCAATAGGATGCTCCTTTCCAGGAGTCTCAATTCAGGGAGGCTCAGAATCTTGATGGTGCTACCAAATGATTCCTGCTAACTAGAACTGCTTTGGTTCTTGTCCTTTTCCAAGCCTGCTTCTTCAATTTCCCACAGATTCTGTAAGCAATCCCATTCCTTCCAGCATATTTCTGCTTGGTTATATTAGCCAAAATCCATTCTGGTTACTTGCAATCAAAGAAACATAACTTGAAACCAAGTCTACATCTTTGCATGCTCACTGGTGCCCAAAGAATAAGAGATGAGAGTTCCAGTGTGTGAGTGTGACTGTGTACGTGTGCACATGCTTGCATGGGTGTGTGTGTTCACATCTACATGCTCTTACTCTCAATAGTACATATCTACTTCATGCACAATAGAAAATACTATGCAACTTTTATAATACCTTGTACAACTATTGAAATTAAAATATTTATAAATGGGAATTAAGATTGCTCTTGTTGAAATAAGAAAAGTTTGGCTTAATTTGATATCTGCTTGGTATTTGATACCTTGATTCATTGCTTTTCTTATTCCTATTTTTTCACAACCAAAAATCAAAGCAATTTTTGGTTGTTTCTGTAATTGTTGGATTGTATGGTTTTTTAGGGATATGACATATACTTCCAAACTATCTCCAGTCTCCTGGTAATACTCCAGGTCTGCCTTTTGTGTATCTGCTGAACAACAGTAACAAGTGAATGAAAATATTCCTTCTGATTTTGCAAAGGTTGAAGCAGTTACCCAGAAGTTGTGAATCAGAAAACCCCAAGATTTCTGTCAAACTTAAATTGACTTCATCACATTTCCCCACTATACAGCTTACTTTTTGATGGCATGCTTTGCCCCGTGATCCCAGTAATTCCAAAGCAATTATATTTCCAAGAAAAGAAATGCAATAAGCAAAGTAAATTCATAAAGTGGGGCTCTGAAAGCATTTTTGCCAGCTTTGGTTTGATGTCTGATCTTAGAAGACGTACACTGAGCGGCAAGGAGATCATTTGTAATCTTTATGATGATGACAGCAACAAAGACTGCAAGATACCCTCTCATGCTGAAGATGCTCGCTGAATTCTTTGTAATTTTTCAAAAAGTAAGGTATTAGGTATCAACATATGCACAGCAGAAGGCTAACTTCCGCAAGTTATGATCAGGTGCCTAAAGGATTTTAGGCTAGAAATAGGCTGAAGCATTTAGTTCCAACAGAGATGATGCTATTGATATGATCATCTGCCTCCCCAAATTTAATAAGGTTTTACCTGAGCTTGCATGGATTTATGTGTCTTTGTTGATGTTGAATATTCTGGGAAATATAATAGATGAACCGAGGTTAGAGAAGAAAAGGAAGAAGGGAAAAAAAGGAAGGAAGGAGAGAGGAAAGGAGGGAGAGAGGGGAGGAAAGGGGGGAGAGAGGCAGGAAGGGGAAAGGAAGGAAGAAAGGAAGGTAGGAAGGAAGGAAGGAAATATCATTTTTATTTCAAGCTAGTCAGTTGGCTATGTGATTGTTGTCACTGAAAAAATGTCTAGGCCCAAAGACTTCCCCATCACTCAGCCCCTACCATATTCTCTTCCCTGATTTGTATCAGCTATTTTTTTTTTATTTTTAGAACATGCAAACACATGTTAACATTACCCCATAAAGAGCATCATTTGGAAAGCAGACATAGTACAGGATAGACTTTAGCACACAGCCCAGTGGAGATGGATTTTAAACCTTGGTTTTGAGGAATTATCTATGCTGCTCTTCTCTCTCATTAATGCAAATACTAAAAAATTAACTATATCCACAAAATGTACTTTTGTAAAAGAGGCGTGCAGGCTTAATTAAGAATTTAACTGTGAATGTTTCTGTAAAATAATTACAACTATGTCTAATATGAAAGGTTTTCATTTTCCCCTGTCTAGTTTATTCATTATTTAGGTAAAGTTATAATAATAAGGTATTATATACCAGATTACAGAAATGAATGGTATGAATGTAGATTTTTTTTTTTAAATTATCCTATATGCCACCTTTTCTTTTTACCAGATTTAGGAAAAGCATAGGTCATACATATTAATGAGGCTTTATCACCATTTGAATTTGCCAACTAATCATCATTCTGACCACCATTCTAAAAATTCAGTTCTGTAGTCAAGCTACCCGGATACTACCAGCAAGTCCACCAACAGAGTGTATCTTTCCTGTTTACAAATGCCAGAAATCACCAGGTCAAAATCCAACAAAGATCTGGGCAGGCACCATTGCCTCTGGGAAGGCTTCCACCATCCCTTGCCCTGAATTCAGAAACCCCTCTGCATACTCTCATAGCCAGCTGCCCTTCCTCCACAGAGAACTCACCATACTGTAGTGATGGCCTGTTTCTGATGATGGACCATGAGTCCAGAATGCAGTGGCCATGGCCTCCTTCCTGCTGTAACCCAGTGCCTGGTAAAATATTCATTAAATGTTAGGAATCATTGAACGAGTGGGCAGAAGGCTACAACAAATATTGAGCATGTATTAGATGTTCCATCTCTGGGGATGTGATTATCAACAAGATAAGATCCCAGCCTTTAAGAAGCTTACATTCTTAAAAGGGTGCTCTCATTTCTCTTGATAAGATTGTAAGATTTGGGTATGAGTCTGAGGAAAGGAACTCCCTTTCACATCTCTTGCACCATATTGTTTGCCTAAAATCTCTACTCCAAAGTTTTTAATGCAAAGTCAGCTAATGACAAAGTGCTACGCTAACTTTTCATGTGCCATTATGTCTTGTAATTCAGACTTCCTTTGAACCTTCCCAGAGAAGAGAAGTGGCTGAGCTAAGACAGAGTCTGGCATTTCTGAGGTTCCAATCAAATTATCCTCTTATGGCAGGCATCATCACCCATCTTGTCCCAGTTTTGGAAATGGACCCTGACCTACTTCTCTGTCTGAGTCCTTGTCTTGGAAATCCACTTCATATCATTCAATTGAGTAATGTGATAAGTGCTTTCTGATTATCAATATGTCCCTATGGAACATGGAAATTAGCACTTAGTATACCAGTACTCTGAGAATTGGACCTTGTGTATTGTTTGCTCATTCCCATTCCCATGCAGCTGGATTTATTCCTCACAGCTCTTCACATTACCTGCAGTAACACCCTGTCATTTCCTGCTCTACCCCAACTCAGTTTATTCTCCACACCATAGCCAGTATTATCCTTTATAAATTATGTATATCAGTGTACCCCACTCCCTGATTCAAAATTCTATGAAGACTTCCAATCATACTTGGGAAAGTTCTTACACCACCTTATGAGCCCTTGTTTGAGCTGGCTCCAGTCTTATTCGTGGGTGTCTCCTCTGACCACCATGCTCCACCTCAAACACTGACCTGGCCTTGCCACTCCCATAATACACTCAGCATGTTGCCATCTTTAGGTTCCTTCTGCCTAAAACACTTCCCCCCCAGGCAGTCCTATGCTGGCTTCCTTCCTTCTGTCTCTGCTCAAACGTCATCTCTTCAGAAAGATGTGTAGCTGTTACTCCATCAAAAATAGTCTGGCAAACTATCTGCTTTATGGCTTTATGTTTCTTCAAGTCACTTACCTTATGTGCTTATTTGCTTATTTTCTGGCTTCTAGAAAGTAGACTACATTGGTGAAAGCACTTGCTCACCCCTCTACCCTAAGGCCTAAAACAGTGTCCTGGTATGTAGTAGGTATTCAGTACTTTCTTAAATGAATGAATGATACATTTCCTTGGTGCCAAACTGCCTAGCTAGCTGCCTTCCAGAGTGTCATCTCCTCCTGAGTTACCAAGTTCTTTCATATTAACCCAAATAAGTACCCTGATAATGCTACTAATCATCTAGACCTGCATTGTTTAATATGGCAATCACTAGCCAGATGTAGCACTTGAAATGAGGCTGGTCCTTACTGAGATTTTGTTATTCATTTTGTGTTGAAATGATAATTATTTTTATATAAGGTAAATAAAATATCTTTAAAATTACTTTGTTTTTGTTTTTGTTTTACCTTTTTAAAATATGGCTACTAAGAAATTTAAAATGACATATGTCGACTGGGTGCAATGGCTCATACTTGTGATCCCAGCACTTTGAGAGGCTGTGGCAGGTTGGTCACTTGAGGCCAGGAGTTCGAGACCAGCCTGGGCAATATAGCAAGACCCCCATCTCTAAAAAATATAAATAAATAAATAATAAAATAACATATGTGGTTTGCATTTGTGGCTTGTTGTATAATTCCATTGGACAGTGCAGCTGTAGACCAAGACTATTCTATAATTAAAAGACACAAGGTAAAGTGTAAAGGACATAGGCTTTGTATCAGATAAATAGGCTGGAATTCTGACCTTTCCTGCACTAGCCATATGATGGTGATTAGGACATATAAATTCTCTGAACCTCAGCTGCTCAACTGTTCAGTGTGCGTAATGGGAGTTGCTTTGGAGGGCGATCTTGAAAAGTAATGATATGACAAAAGAAAAGGTCTGGTATATTCAAGGCATTCAAAACACTGTGCTCCTTCCCTCCTCCCACTAGCTACAGAGTCTTGCTATCCAGATGTCAGTCACATTCTTTTTGCCTACACCCCAAACCTACTGTGTTCTCAGCTATGGTGAGAATGAAGCATTTGTGTAGTTGTTTTGCAAGCATGTGGAGGCACCTACTCTGTGAAGAATTGTGCTAGGGGCTGGAAGCAAGGAAAAAGATTTTTTTTAACTCCCATGCAGAGTGAGGAAGGACTTATAGTATTCTTGGCAACAGAACGAACCTTGTGCCTGTCCACAAGTGCCAGCAGGAGGCTCCCCTACCCCTTCTCTGGCTCTCTCCTTCAGTCCTGGCTTGTTGGCAGGCATAGCCCACTTACCCAGGGCCTGTGGTGTAGCTCTGAAGGGCTGTGTCTCAGAATCTGCTGGAGAGCTCAATATACAAACTGACAAACAAAACCATGGTTTTCCTGCCCTTCTACCTGGAGGTGCTAGATAATACCTGGAAATCTGCATTTTTGAAAGCTCAGTAGTAGATTCTCATGTATTTACAACCAGGATTAAGTATCCCAGGAAGACTGCTCATACTAGCATTCCTAGCACACTGCACTAGCATTTATGTTTTGACTTTCCATCAATCGGGGCTCCCGTAGGCAAACCATAGAGCCTCCCTGAACTTCAGGTTCCTCATTTATGATCTGACTCCTGCAAACAGGGCAACTATCAAGGCTGAGTGGCATAACGTATGGGAAGCCCTTCTATACCCCAATGGACTCCATCAATAGTAGCCATGTCAGTATTGTTGCTAAAAAACTGAAGGAAAAAAGGTGCCAAAAGGAAAGAAAGCTTCTCATCATTGCCTCTTCTCTCTGGCATTTTTTACTTTCCTTCAAATTCCTAGCCACCCATCTTCTTTAATAGGTTTTGTTTGTTTTGTTTTGTTTTGTTTTGTTTTGAAAAGGGTTAATTCACAACAAATTGAGTGGAAAGAACAGAGAGTTCTCATATACTTCCCCGCCCCACACCCACATGGCCTCCCCCATGACCAACATCCCCCACCAGAGTGGTGCATTTGTTACAATCAATGAGCATACACTGACACATTATAATCACCCAGAATCCATAGTTTACACTAGGGTTCACTCTCAGTATTGTACATCCTGTGGGCTTGAACAAATGTGTAATGACATGTATCCACCATTATAGTATCATACAGAGTAATTTTAATACCCTAAAACTGCTCTCTGTTCCTACTCGTCCCTGCCTTTCCCCAACCCGTAGCAACTACTATTCTTCTTACTGACGCTATAGTTTTGCCTTTTCCAGAATGTCGTATAGTTGACATTCTACAGTATGTAACCTTTGCATATTAACTTCTTTTGCTTAGTAATATGCATTTAAAATTCCTTTCATATCTTGATAGCTCATTTCTTTTTGCACTCAATAATATTCCATGGTGTAGTTGTACCACATTTTATTTATGTAATCACCTATTGAAAGACATCTTGGTTGCTTCCAAGTTTTGACAATTAAGAATAAAGATGCTGTAACACTTGCAGGTTTTTGTATGGTCATATGTTTTCAACTTCTTTGGGGCAGAAATACCAGGGAGTTAAATTGCTGGATTGTATGATTAGAGTATGTTTAATTTTATAATGCCACTAAAGCAAGTTGGCTGTACCATTTTGTATTCCCACAAACAATGAATGAGAGTTCCTATTGCTCTATACCCTCACCAACATTTGGTGTTGTCACTGTTATGGATTTTGACCATTCTAATAAGTACATAGGAGTACCTCATTGTTTTCCTATAATTTGCAATTCCCTAAGGTTACATGTTATTAATATCTTTTTTAAAAAAAGAAAAGTTTATTTAAAAGTAAATTAGAGACAAGAGAAGGAAAAAAGAAGATTCACCTCCCCAAGATGGGGGAGGGGGCCAAAACCAGGAAGCATGATGACAGTCATAGCTCAAAGAGCACATGGCCACACCAGAGTCTAGCGAGGCAATGGCCAGGTATCTTTTTATATGCTGATTTGCCATACATGTTTCCTCTTTGAGGTTCAGGTCTTCTGCTCATTTTTTTTTTTTTTTTTTGAGTTGGAGTCTCACTCTGTCGCCCAGGCTAGAGTGCAGTGGCACGTTTACAGTCAACTCAGCATTGACCTGCTGGGCTCCAGCAATCCTTCTGCCTCAGCCTTCCAAGTAACCAGAACTACAGACGCACGCTACCACGCCCGGCTACTTTTTTATTTATTGTAGAGGCAAGGTCTCACCAAGTTGCCCAGACTGGTCTCAAAACCACGGGCTCAGGAAAAGCACTTGCCTCAGCCTCCCAAAGTGCTGGGATTACAGCCTGGCCTCCCATTTTTTTAATTGGGTTGTTTGTTTTCTTCTTGTTGAGTTTTAAGAGTTCTTTGTATATTTTGATTAACAGTCTTTTATAGCTGTCTTTGGCAAATATTTTCTCCCAACTTGTGTCTTGTCTTGTCATTCCTTTGAAAGCCATCACTTTTTGATAGTTACTCTTAAGCATCTGGGTCAGGTGTTATAAGTTCTGGCCTAGCTGGACATTTTGAGTTGATGCAACAGTGCAATTACCACCAAAACCCCAATCAAAACGTCAATATCTTAGTTAAGACTAATGAAGATGTGTCTCCTGTGGACAGTAGTTCTCTCTTTTTCATGCTGTGCAGATTTTCTACTTTCTTATTGAAATGTGGCTTTCTCCCCGAAACCTCCACACAACTTCCCATGTAAACCCACATTGACTGGAACAGGATTTCTCAACCATGCCATAAGAGAAAAGGGTTGAGGGTTGGTCAGAAGCTCCCTTGGAATGCTTAATTTGAAGATTTTGTTGTTTTTGTTCACAAAGTAGACAGCTCTGAAGTTTTTTAACTTCCCTGGAGATTTCAGACAGTATTTGGAGCACATCTGGCATTTCACTTCATCTTGAGAGTGAGCTGAGGCACAGTCTCTCTCTCAGCTCCTGATCCTGGGGCTTGGTCAGGAACCCATAGAGCTGAAGAGAGAAGAGGAAGAAAATTACAGAATGTTTCTGAGACTCACACAGAGACCCCTCTCAGTTCTCAGAAATGCTAGTAGAATTCTCAGGAGAATCATGTGGTATCACCATCCAATTATTCTTTTATGTTTTTATAATCTGAGAGAGAGTTTTTTAAACCATGTTGTATACTAATTTCTTGAAAATTCTTCTTTCCCTGCCTTCCCCTAAAATTCTTCCACATAATACAAGTGTCAAAAGCAAAATCAAGTGCTTTGTTTATTTCTGAAGTCCAGTGTCTAGCTAATTATTGGGTAACAGGATTGCCTGGTGAGAAGAAAATAAACACAGGAAAGGAAATGATCTAGTTTTTATCCTCAAAAAAATATAGGTAACAAATCACAACTGTATTGTTTTCCCTGGGATGCTAACACAGATGCAGCAAAATGTGACAGGAGGAACAAATCAATATTATAATCACTAAAGCAGCCAATCAAACAAATTTTCCAGACCACAAAGTATCCTATTAGCTAATGGTGACAAGTGCTTGTCAGAAGCCTTCAGTGCCAACCAAACCCCTCTGTGCAACAGCATGGTGCAACTCGCCGGCAGGTACACCACATGGCTGGTGAAAATGGCCCAGTTTTAAACACCTGGGAAAAGTAAACCGGCTCCTTAATGTTCTCATATCTGATACTTAGTTTCTTCACTCAGATTTCCTTGGCTTAATGTCCCTATGTGACTAGTTTTTATTAGCCATTTCATGAAGCTCTTTCCTCTCACTGTTTCATTTTTTTCCTATGGCCTTGGGGTGGGGGATGGCAGACTTTCTAGAACTCCAATCTTTTATTTAATTTATGGTTCTGTGTTGAAAGAATCTATTTCAGCAGCAGGCCCAAAGGGCTGAGGTGATTTTCCAGTCCCGAATGGTAAAGCCCACAGGTCCGCCCTCTTGGCCATTCAAGGGCAATTATAATGGATTTAAAGTGTTGGGCCCATTTTTAGTGCTCTGATTTTCACCTAACATTAAACAGATGGCATTGGGTCAATAAAAGGGGTTTAATATTTAGAAGAGTCAATACGTAGAGCTATTTCTTAGGCCTTAAAGGAAAGAGTAATATAAAAATGATGAACTAATTTGGATATACTTAGTTTTATTTCTATATAGCTTCTTCGCACATAGAACTTACCCGTGTTAGACACCACATTAGAGAGAAAACAGTACATGTCCTAATGTCATTTAGAAAATAATTTCATTTGGATGGAAATATGATACTTAAGAGAAAATATGATCCTTTTAGGTGTTTTGGTTTATTTTAAGAAACAGGTAGAGAAATAAACAAAAGGAAGAAATGCAGAATTGAAGGGCACTACTCTGTCCTCATGAGCCACCTACTCTTTGACTGGATTAAAAATCTGAAGCAGATGGGTTGGGTATTAAACTCAGTAGGTACAAAACACCAAAAGCATTGTATTCATCCTCACTTCTCTGGACCACACATAGTAATAGACAGTCCAGTGCAGCATTCCTCAACCAGAAAACTTTGATCCCAAATGACTTCATTGCTTGGCCTGAGACACCTCAAATGGAAGTGAGCACAGGTGTGTTTGGACATGAACAACCTGGGAGCCTCTATGCCAAATGGAATATGATTGAAATTAAGATAAAATAAACTGGCATATCCAAATATATCTCATTTCGTCATCATAATCAGGGAAAATATCTTCTTCTCTGGTTGTCAGGTATGCAAAATAGGTGTTACTAACTCATTTTACACATGGAGGAGTGAAAATTAAGTAATTTGCCACTAGTTTCCAGATAGAAGAGGCCCAGGTGAAAGTTAGGTCTGGTGACTCCAATTCTGTGTTATCTCCTAACAATTACAGGAGAGTCAGTTTTCATTGCAAGTACATTCATCCCATTTATTAGGACTTTCTCTCTACCATGTGGAAACATAAAGCTTTCACCTTTCTGTCAATTCTGATCTAGTGGTAATAGGAGATATTGCCAATCAATCACAGCACTCCATCTTACTGGCCCAGGACACAACCTCAGAATACTTCTCAAGCCACTTCTTTAGGCAGCCACTTCTTGACTGAGGTTGGCACTTCTTGACTGAGAATAATTTTGTCACAAGCACCAGAGAAGCCACATGGTCATGTGTGGGCAGAATGTGCTATCCTTGGTATATCAACTTATATATCATCAGTATATATGTACTACTCAACTACTGTCTTCAAATGAAGTCCTTCAATTGCCCGATGTGAACTAGACACTGTGGGGGAAAGAGGTAAAGGTTGGGCATAAATTCAAGGTACTTGCATTTTATTAGAGAAGAGGACTAAGATTAGAAAACCCTGTACTGCAGATAGAATTCAAAGTATGAGGCATCAGTGCTCTGTTCACAGAAAGCCAAAGGAGTTCAGAGACGGGCGTAGCTGCCTCCAGCTGAAGGGTACAAAAATACAGCTTTGTGGAGGGGCTCACGTTGTAGCTGGGCTTTGTGAAACAGATACTACTTGACCATCGGAGTGAGGAGGAAGAAGGGGAGAAAAGAGTATTCTAGACACACATACACACACACAAAACATCAAAAAGGTGCAGAGCCAGAAAAGTATAAGCAGTATATGGAAAATAGTGAATAGTTTCATTGGATTGGCAAGTGCTTAGGGATAGTGGAAGAGAAAAATGAATAATAAATTGGGGTCAGGCACTGGATACCAGGGTAAGGATTTGGAGATTTGTTTCATGGCCAGTGAGGAGTTAATGATGGCTTTGAGAAGGTGGATGCCATGATAAATGCTAGGCAAAAGAACCAGGCCAGCAGCATTATAGAGAATCAGCTGAGAGGAAGAGGCCTGAGGCTCAAAGGGCATTGCAGAGGAGAACTGTAACTCCCAACCTTGGGTTGGAAGATGTGAGTGCCTCTTTTAGATAGTATAGCTGTAGGAGAAATAAATACTTCTGACCAACTTTAGCATCTGCTTCTCTCTCCTGTATTCAGAGTCTGTGTTGACCTGACCTGGAGGGATCTGGCTGCCACTTAAGGGAAGATAAAATATGACCAGCTCAGTAATGGAAACCTGGAGCACAAATGCGACTTGCTTTCTCAGCTGCAGGAGAAATACATCAAGAATTCTCTCTGTTTCACCCTAGCCAGAGCAATTTATATGCCTGCTCAGGGCTTCACCATCTTTACAGAACAGGGAAGGGAGAAACAGGAGGAGGGGGTGGTCAGGGCAAGGAATAGGAATGTTCTACCCCCGGAGAGCTGCGGACAGAGGACAGGCTTCAGAGAATGAGCAACCAGCACTTACTGAACAATTTCTGTGGTCTATAGGTGTTATCTTATTTAATCTTCAAAACTACATCATAGGGCGCATGCTATTAATGTTATCTCTACATTACAGATAAAGAACCCTGGACTCAGAGTCGTGACACTGAGCAGAACCAGCTGAGAATTTCTCTATGAGCAGAGAGAAGTTTCTTGCCCAATATTCTAAACCCAATTGGCAAGTGGGCAAGGTGGGTCTCAGTGCAGGTCTGCTTGTCTCTCCAGTCATATTTCTCCCACTGCACAAGTCAACATCTCAACCTGAAAAATCTACCCTTGCTGAGGTCAAGCTTATGATCAGGAGTGGACCCCAGGGTGGTCATTATCCTTCATTAACTTGTTTTTACTCAGTCCCTTAGCTCTCTTCTCTGTATTGATTTAGACTTTTTGGCCTTTTTGAACAACGTGTTTATTTCCAAGGAGTTTTCCAGCTCAGCGTCAAAATGACTTGTCAAGTTTGGCTCCCGTGTCAACTTCTTGACACGCTATAGCAGCCCTGTTCTTTCCTGGAAGGTCTTTTCAAGCCACTGATGCCTACCTTTCTCATCTAGATTTCTGACATGAGTGTGACAGCTGTGTGCACCACTCTATTTCTTTTCTGTGTTTTACTTTCTACTCCACCACACTAAGTTTCATGAATCCATTTCTTGGTGTGCTCAGTAAAACCCTCCAAGGAACCTCTGGCAGCACAGGCTTATCATTGTTATTTACTGCTTGTCTCCTCCATTCTGGATATGCCACAGAATAGACCACTATGGCTAAAATATAATGCTGTGTGCCCAGAGAAGAAGGCAGAGGATAGTGGGCAGGGAAATGGTAATGTGAGCTGGGGAAATAAATAGAATCAGGGAACAATCCCACTGTGGACCCAGAAGCTCAGACAACAGGCATCAACCATCTCACACAGACACAGGATTTTCTTTTTGTTGTTACTGTGCTTAATTCAATCCTATACTAGTAGCCTTTAACCTACAGCATCAAAGTGCTCCCTGCCTGGAAACTTGTACATTTTCTCGAGCTCAGGAAGATAATTCTTGTAAGGTCTGCAATGGGAAAATTCTGATGAAAGGCTATAGGGTCAAAATAAAAGGGTATTTCAAGCTTAACCACAAGATGCCTTGTTTGTGGCATGGATCTTCAACCCTGTGATGTGATAGGGCCACAGAGGCCTAAGTCTTTTTGCTTTTCTCCAAAATTGAATTATATTGATTGGTTTACTGATTCATAAAAGTAATTCATGCCCATTGTAAAAATTTTAGAATTGTATGCACATATACACTCTCTTCACTCCATAAAATAACCTCTGTTACAAGTGAGATAAATATTCATACTAAGGAGTCATGAATAGGGAATGTATTTATTTAACACAAAGGGATATATTCTATAACCAACATACTATAATCTACTTTATTCTGTTTGGCTTTATATCATGGTCATATCTCCACATCAAAACAATGTTAAAGATAATCGAGTAGACATTTAATTCTTCTTCTCTTTCTCTAAACCTAACAAAGACAACTTTTAAAAATAAAAATGGAAGGAAGTGCATTCCCATAGTTATGATAGAGGTACATAAACAAAATTTCAAACTATAGACTATGAACCGCAAACCACAAACTCTGCCTTGTACCCTAAATGAGAAAAGTCACTGAAGGCTATACATAACCTTCATAGAAATTAGGCAGGATACAAAATTCCCTCAATCTGCAAATAACCCAGTCCTAAAAGGTCAATGCAATAATTCATTGATGAAAACAATGAGATATAAAGAAGTAAGCAGGCTAAGGGAGAAGTGAGGTGTCTGTTCTTGATGCTATAAAAAAATACCATAACCTGGTTAATTTATTTTTTAAAAACCCATACATTTATTTTCACAGTTCTGGAGGCTGAGGAGTCCAAGATCAAGGCACCAGCAGGTTCAGTGTCAGGGGAGGGTTTCTCTGTTTCCAAGATGGTACCTTCTTGCTGCATCCTCACATGGCAAATGGTGGAAGGGCAAAAAGGGATCTAGGTAGCTCCCTCCAGCCCTTTTATAAGAGCATTAATCCATCAATGAGGGGAGAGCCCTCAAGACATAATCACCTCCCAAAGGCAACATCTTTTACTATTGTTGTACAGGAAATTAAGTTGTAACATGAATTTTGGAGTGGGAGCAAACACTCAAACCATAGCATGGGGCCCATCTCTGCATAGTCCCATTCTTCACAGCAAGAAAACTAAACAGGTAGGGCTTAAAAGGTACATGCCAATTTTTATTTTGTCTAAAACCCAAGCTTATAAACAATGAGGTTTAATGACCTATTCTGTCCTACCATCCTAGTGTAATTATGCATAGTAACCCCTTTCACTATAGAATGAATGAACATTTGAACAATAAATTATATGGTCTCTCTATTTATTACTAAGAGACATTGCTGAAGCTTGAGTAGGATATGGGATAAACAGAGGAAGGATAACATAGTCAGGGATTACAAGCAGAGTAATTTGTAACCTTTAAGGGCTTTTTTTCTGAGCCATAGAGACACTGAAAATATAGAAACACAAACAGAGACATCAACCCCATGCAGAGAACATAGCAGCAAAACCTGAATCAAAGAGAGTGCAATTTATCCTTTCCATTCATCATTGCTCATTCCTATTTATAAACCAATATTTCATTTTAGTTGAATTACTTAATGATTAGTAATAATTGGAAAGGACTCAACAAGGAACAAATATACAGGTAATTGGCAGGAAGGGGGCTGGAGAGCTTGAAAACAATACCATAAACAAAAAGGAAATGAAGAAATATACATATTAAGAGTAATTTCCCCTAAGGTCTCAAAGAAATTTCCAACAGCATGATATCTGCAATAAAAAATAACACAAAGTAGAAAGTTAAGAGTTTCAGTTATCTATCGCTGTACAACAAAATACCCCAAAGTCACTTAAAATTTACTTTCTCACAAATCTGCATTTGGATAGTGTTTGGGAGAACCATCTATACCCCACATAATAACATCAGCTGGAATGGCTCAACTAAGACTGTTGCTTGAGTTCCTTAGTTCTTGTCTACATAGCTTTTTTTCCTCGCTAGTTTGAGCTTCCTCACAGCATGGTGGTCTTCAGGCATCTGGACTTAAGTGACAGCTTACTTATAAGAGTCCAGAAGTAAAAGATGCCCAGAACTGGCATGGTATTACTTCCAGCACATTTTACTAGTTAAAATGGGTAAGATGGCCAGCTCAAATTCAAGGAGAGGGGACTAAACTAGAGCACAAATACTGAAAGGCATAACCACTAGAGTGAGAGTCTATCATCATGTACACTCTGACCTCCTAGTAATATTTTACCTCACCATGTGCAAAATACACTCCTCTAATCCTCAAGAAACACCAGAAGCTCATCTCATCCATTATAGCATTAGATTTTGAGTTTGAAAAGTTGCCATTGAAATCACTTTCATTTGTGAATGAGATTCCTTAAGCACCGCTCTTGATCTGAAGATGTATAACCTAAATAAGCAAGTTTCTAACTTCTCCCATATCCCCAATATATAATGTGAGGTGAGCATGGTTCAGAAACACTATAATAGACACTCTCATTCAACAAGGAGGAAAATTAAAAGCATATAACAGTCAGGGGCTCTTAGCAATTCTGAAATTTAACTGGGCACATATCAAAGATTCCTTGATCAGGACCCAGTTCTGCCATAATCTTTGGTCATTTTCCAACTCTCTTGGCTTTAAGCACTGGGCGTTAACTATCCCCTTTGAGTTATCCTTTCTTTAAAAAAAAGAAAGGATCTGTCCATGCTTACAGGACAGATTTCTCAACCTGCTTTCTGCACAAAGTAAGTTAATGGTCTAGAGGCCTCTCATAATTCAGAACTATTTCTGCTACCTTTTATACCAAGCTGATATATTTCCTTTTAAAACTCTGTGAACCTCCTAAGTATCAAATTATAATCTACTCCATTAGATAAAAACAACACTCAAAAAATTTCTCTCTACTTTTGGACTGTGAGTCGAGTGCTATAAGACAAGACTCGAGATTTGTAGAAATTATTTTGTCTAGCTGAGAGAGTCTACAAGTCATGCTCTTAAGATTATTACAAGTTCTTTTTTTTTTTTTGAAAAGCGGTTTATGAGGCACCACCTCATATCTTTCTAATGTCTTAACAAGGGATCTAATAGGTTCTTGACTGCGAAGCCACATTTCACAAGCAGTGTTCTGTTTTTTATATTTGCGCTGAGGTCTCTTCTTACTTTGTAAAATTTTTCTTAATAATATTGCAATAAGAAATAGTTTTATTTTCTAGTCCAGCAAGTTCTGAGTTGAAAATATTTCCTCTAAATTTTGCTTTAAAGTGAAATAATCCCTTAGTTCCTCTCTCTTCCCGTACTTATCATAAGTAGCTTAAAAGAACTAGTTGGCACTTTCAGTATCCTTTGCCAGTTCATTAGGTATGTTTCCTATCTTTCAAGTTCCTATAGAAGATAGTCTAATTGTCCCACTAATATGTAACATGATCTCCCTTTTATGAAGCTTCCAATGGCAATTTATTCCTTCCCTTCAAGCCTCCACTAACAGTCTCCACAAGACCCTTCTGGCCTCTGCTCAATGCCAGGTTCCAAAAAGAATTCTTTCAAAAAAAGTTCCAAGAGGACAAACCTGAATGTGCGAAAGTATTTTCTTGAAATAAAGATACAAATCTATAACCAAAAGGGCACACCATAACTCAGGAAAAAGTGATACAAAAGAAAAACTAACAGAAGATATCCTGAAAAGCTACTAAAGCTCAAAGACATATAGAAAGAATTCTATGGACATATAGGTCAAAAAGTAGTTCATATACAAAGGGGAAATTTTAGACTGGCTTCAGATTTCTCCATAGTAACATTGGATGATATAAGGAAGTAGACCAACATGTGAAAAGCTTCCAGGAAATGTTATATCCAGTCAAGTTTACTGTGAGTACAAGGATAAAGACCTCATAAGCCTTAAGTACTCAGCACTCCCTGATGAGTCTTTATTGGTGATGTTAGGGAAGGGGGATTGATTATATTCCCAACCAAATAAAATATAATTTAAAATAAATCACTCAGATATAGATAAGTTTAGGTAATATACCAGCAAGAATTAAATTCAATTCAACACAGAATTAACACCAACATACAAATTGTGGCTACATAGAGAAAAAAAAGTTATGCATTTTGACAATGTAAAAATAAAAATATAAAACATTTAGTTGACAAAGAGGAAGTTGGAAGTAGGTAAAGGTATTGTCAACTTCCTTATTTTTCAGACTGAGGAGAATAGAAATGCTAAGTTTGGTATATGTAATTTGATGTATGTAGTTAAACACTAATTTTTTCAAACTCTTAAGGTTGTTATGTATTTTAAAATTTGGAGCATGATTTAAAAATTGTAGCTCTTCTTACTGAAATAATACAACATCTTAAGATGATTTTTCTACTGCTAAATTCAAATAATTTATATTTAGTACTCTTTTTAAAATTAGATATATAGGACTTTGGCCATTATAGAGATAAGAACTATACTTAGTCTCCTATGATAATCAGCTAAAAAACTGAGGAAAATATATGAAGTAAATATTTTCAGACATTTGAAAATAAGCAATGCAGGTTGTGACCCCTAAGGGTAGGGAAACAAAGGAGGTGATCCCTACAATTTTTCTGGATTTTTTGCCTGAAGTATTTGAAGACCACAAGCAGGAAAGAGGAAACACAAATATAGTGTCTGACCTCTATGAAATAAAAATCAGAAACTGAGAAGGATGAAATGATTGGGAATTGTGAGGCAGAGTTCCAGAAAGGATAAAATGACACTGTAAAAAAATCACTAAAGCTCTGCAAAAGGGTTACCTGAGATACCCTAAGTACAAGGTTATGTATGTGTAGAGGGAAACCCTACAATCCAGGGCAAAGAATGACTAAGTTGTGAAAACAAAGCAATTAATTCAGAACTCAACAGGGTTGGGAAGTATTCAAGATTTGATGAGACAGAGTAGAATGTCCACAGTGATCACATGTCCACAGTGATCACCTGGGACATTCAGTGGACACCCCAGAGGGTCATGCTTTAGTAGTAGTTACATTCCTAGAGTAAAGCCTACTTAGACTACTCCTCACAAAGATAACAGAGGACTCAGTGAGCTCAAACTAATAGAAAAATATATGTCTCCCAAAACAAAGTTCACAACCCTTTAAGACAACAAAATCCAGACACTCAACTATGTAATATTTACAATGTGAAGAATTCAACCAAAAAAGTACTAGACAGAATAAGAATCAGGAGAATGTGACCAATAGCAAGGAGAACACTCAGTCAATAAAAACAGACATAGCAATAACAGAGGCGATGGTCCTCACAGACAAGGATAAGTTAACATTAGAAGTTAAATCAGCTATTATAACAAAGTGCTCACATTTCATAGAAAGCATAAATATAGTGAGGAGTGAAATGGAACATTAAAAAAAAGTCAAGCGGAACTTTTAGAGATAAAATTACAGTAAATACTGTTGTCTTAAATTTCACTAGATAAATTTAAAAACAGATTTGACCCTGCAGAAGAAGACATAGGTAATCTTGAAAACATAGCAACAGAATACAAAATAAATGAAGCACAAGAAAAACAAGAGACTTAAAAATGAATAGAACCTCTATGATTTGTGAAATAACAGAAAATGGTCTAAAACATACATTGTAGGAGCCCAAGAAGGAGAGGCTACAGAAAAATATTTTAAGTATTAAGGACCAAAAGTTGTCCAAATTTAATAAAAACTATAAACCTATAGATCCCGGAAACACATGGAAACACACCTTGAAAAGTTTGAGAGGAGGGAGTGGGTATGGCATAGAATTTTATATGCAGTGAAAATACCCTTCCAAAGAGAAAACAAAACAAAAACTTTTGCAGACAAATAAAATGTAAGAAAATTCATCACCAGTAGATGTACACCTCAGAAAAGGTTAAAGAAAATTTTTCAGATGGAAGAAAAATGATGTAACATAGATTCGAAAAAGAGAGAATGGTATCAAAAATAATAAATCTGTGCCGGGCTCGGTGGCTCAGCCTGTAATTCCCCACTTTGGGAGGCTGAGGTGAGTGGATTGCCTGAGCCCGCGGGTCTGAGACCCGCCTGGGCAACTTAGACCTCATCTCTACAATAAATCAAAAAATTAGCCGGGCGTGGTAGCGCGCACCTGTAGTTCCAGCTACTTGGAAGGCTGAGGCGGAAGGATCGCCAGAGCCCAGCAGGCTGAGGCTGCAGTGGCCGGGAGCAGCCACTGCTCTCCAGTCTGGGTGACAGAGTGAGACTCCAACTCAATAATAATAATAATAATAATAATAATAAATCTGAGTGTAAATTTAGAAGCTTTTTCTCAATTTTAAAATTATTTGAAAGATATTAACTATTTAAAGCAAACTAAATAAAACATAAAATTTAAAACATAAAAGAAAATCTATAACAAAAATAGCACAAAAGATAGAGGGCATGAAATAATACTATTGAAATGGTCTTATTTTATTTATAAAATATGTACATTTTAAAATGGAATGTGATAAATTAAAAAATATATAGTAAACTCTAGAATAATCGATAAAAATAGGTATAACTAAAAAACTAAGTTTTATCATGGAGATAAAACTTAATATTAAATTTCTTTTAATATTAAATATACTCAATCGTAAAGAATCCAGAAGACTTTAAAAGGTAGAAAATAGAACAGATGAAACAATATTAAAACAGCAATAGATTTAAACCCAAACATAATGATGACATGAAATGTATATGGCCTAAACTCTCCAATTGAAGGGCAAGATTTTAGACTGGATTTTAAAAAAACCAAGGCAACACCTTATACTGTCTCCAAGAAAACCACTTTAGCCAGGGTGAGAGGATTGCCTGAACCCACAGGTTCGAGAATAGCCTGGGCAACTTGGCAAGACCTCATCTCTACAATAAATAAAAAAATTGCCAGGCATGGTAGTGCACACCTGTAGTTCTGGCCACTTGAAAAGCTGAGGCAGAAGGATCACCTGGGTCCAGCAGGTCGATGCTGGGATTGCTGTGAGCATGCCACTGCACTCCAGCCTGGGTGATGGAGTGACATGATACTCCAACTCAAAAATAAATAAATAAATAAATAGAAAACCACTTTAAATGTGATTCAAAGATAGGTTAAAATTAAAAGGATGAAAAATGAATACCATTTAAATACTAAGCACTAGAAAGGGAGAAGATAAATTAGTAACAGACAAAGTAGGCCTCCATACTGGAATAAAGGAGTTTTCATGGTGATCAAGAATTCAATTTATTGAGGAAACATAACACCCTATGTGTATATATACATCAACAATTTTTCAAAGCATAGGAAGAAAAATTGATGTAACTGCAAGGAGAAATAGACAAATTCACAATTATAGTTAGAGATTTCAACAAGTCTCTCAATAATTAATAAACAAGTAATTGAAAATCAATATAGATAAACAAAATTGAAACAATACTATTAACCAAATTGATTTAATTGACATCTATAGAACACTTCACCCAACAACAGCAGAATACACATGCTTTTCAAATGCAGCTAGAAAATGGAACAAGAAAGACCTAATTCAGGAGCATAAAACAAATCTTAAATTTAATATATTTCAAGTATACAAATATATGCTCTTTGACAACAATAGAATTAAATTAGAAATCATAACAGAGAGATATTTGAAAGATTCTAAAATATTTAGAAAGTAAACAGCCTGCTTCTAATAACTTATGGGCCAAGCACACTGGTTTCTCTTCACAAGAAATAAATCTTTTGTCTTTACTAGTAACCATGGGTCAAAAAGGAAATCTCAAGGGATACTGAAAATATTGTGAACTAAAATAAAATGAAAATACAACATATCAAAATCTGCCAATGTAACTAAACAAGTGCTCAAACAGAAATCTATGATTTTCAATGGTTATATTAGAAAAGGCATGGGGTAGTGCCAATAACCTAAGTGTCTACATAAAGATATTAGTAGAAAAAAAAGAGAAAAAAGTCAATCTAAAATAAATAGAAGGCAAGAAATGATTAAAGAGCAAAAAATATGATAATAGGATGAAAGAAACACTGAAAAGAAATGAATTACTAATGAAGGAATGAAAATAGGGATGCCACTAAAGATTCCACAAATATTAAAAGGATGATAAGGAACTATTATAAACAACTTTTTGCCAAAAAGTTCAACAATTTAGGTAAAATAAACAAAGTCCTCAAAAGACCCAAATTACCACACTAAAAAAGAAAAAATAAAATGAGCAAGCTTATATATACAAAGGAAACTGAAATCATAATAAAAAAATTGTCACATGATGGAAAGTTCAGATGTTTTTTGTGATTAAACATTTAAGAGAGACATCATTTTATATAATCATCTTCAGAAGAATAATTCCAAATTCATTTCCTGAAACCAGCATTATTTTAATACCAAAACAGATATATATAAGAAAACTACACTAATATTCATCATAAATATAAAAATAAACATAAAAATACTTAAAAGAATATTAGTCAATGAAATTCAATAATATATAAAATAGAAAAACTTTATGATCACATAGAATTCATCCCAGGAATGAAAATTTGTCTCAATATTTGAAAACCAATTGATGTGATTCACTGTACCAGCAGACAAAAGAAGTAAGCTATGTGACAATGACATTAATAGAAGTATCCAATGCATTTGACAAAATCCAACATTCATTCATAGCAAAGACTTTCAGCACAATACAAACAGAAGAAAACATCCTCAACCTGATAAAGAGAATGTAAGAAAAAAACCTTATGGTTAACATCACATTTAATGGTTAAAAAATCTGAATGCTTTACCCCTAGGATCAGGGGAAAGGCTAGAATGTTTGTTCTTCCCACTATTTTTTAAATTCTCTTAGAGGGCCTATCCAGAGCATTAATATGAAAAAAAGAAAAGAAGGACACCCAGATCAGAAATGGTAGTAAAACTGTTTTATTAAGAGATGGCATTTAAAAAATAGCTAAGAAACCAAGGAAAGCCCTAAGTTATTAAAACTATATGTAAGTTAGTAAATGGGCCAGTCAACAATGTATTACCATTCAGCTCCAAATCTACCTCTCCACCCTACATGGTGTTAGTGGAGCTAAACCTTATCAACTTTTTTTCTTTCTCAGTTTTTACAATGTTGATCTTGTCAATAGAGGGAACTAGAGGGACCCTGTATGCTGCAGCAGAGGAAAGTGTTTCTCTCCCTAATTCTGGTTTCTGGTCCCCACCCCCAGCCCCGCCACCCATAAAGTATGGCTACTAGCAGCATGCAGGAGCCTCAGTGGCAGTCATTCTCCAGGAAGTGTCTCTGGCACCGCAGTAGGCAACTTCCTATGGACCACTTCTAGCCCATCAATGAGTCAGCACACATGTCCATCACACACTGGAATTGTAGTCACACCCTCTACAACTGGTCTTTGCCAAGTTGGGGTACAGCCATGCTATGGTTTGAATGTGTCCCCTCCAAAATTCAGATTTTGAAACATAATAGCCAAAGTGATAGTATTAAGAGGTAGGATCTTTAGAGGGTGACTAGATCATGAGGACTCCTTCCTCATGAATGAGATAAGGTCCTTACAAAAAAGACTTTATATAGCCTTTGGCTCTCTTTCCCTTTTTCCTTCTGCCTTGTGAGGACACAGCAACAAGGCACCATATTGGAAGCAAAGATCAGCCCTAACCAGACAACTGAATTTGCCAGTGCCTTGATCTTGGACTTCCATCCTCCAGATCTGTAAAGAATTAAGTTTTTGTTGTTTATAATTACTCAGTGGTATTTTATTATAGCAGCACAAACAAACTAAGACACTTCTGAGTTCTCAGTTCTACCTTTGGATATTCTGTCTCAGTCCTAGTAGTAATTGCCAATCTCTGTTTGCTGTTCCCAGATTGTTCAGAGTTCTTTTTTGCTTCTTATAGTAGTAAACACCCATTTAGTATTTAATAACATTTTATAAGTAAACAAAATTTTATTTATTAAAATTTTCTGTTCAAACTAGTGATCTGGTTTCTGCTTCCTGGCTGGTCAGTTCAGCAATGTTTCTGAATACAAAGTCAATATACAAAAATCAATTAATTTCTAAATACTAGCAATTGGAAAGTGGAATTTAAAGAAAAGTAACATTTATTATCAAAGTTTAAAATCAGAAAGTGCTTAGGGATACATTTCACAAACATGTGCAAGACATATAAACTGAAAACTATAAAACATTGTTTGGAAAAATTAAAGAAGACTTCAGTGGGGCAATATATCATGTTTTTAGGTTAGAAGATTGATAGTGTTGAGATGTCAGTTCTCTCCTAACTGAGCTATAAATTAATGTAATTGGAATCTCAGTATATTTTTATAGAGATTGACAATCTGATTCTAAAATTTATATTAAAATGCCTAGCACAGTTAAAAGAATTTTAACAAAATGGAACAAGGTTGAAGAATTTATACTATGTAATTTAGAGCCTTATTATAAAGTCAGTAACAAAGAGAGTTTAGTATTGGCATAAGGATAGACATGTAAATAACTGAAACAGAATAGAGAATCCAGAAATAGACCCACACATATTCAGTCAATTTATTTTCAACAAAAGTACAGACGTAATTTAATGATAAAATGATAGACTTTTCAACAAACAGTGCTAGAACAACTGAGTATTAGTATGGGAAAAATGAATCTTTATCATTAACTCAAACCATATACAAAAACTATTCAAATTGGATCATTAGCCTAACCACAAAAGCTAACACAATAAAACTTCCAGGAGAAAGCACAGGAGGAAATCTTCACTAACGTGTGGTACATACGGATATTTTTAAAGGACACAAAAGAGCATTACACCAAAAAATTAGTAAATGGAACTTTATCAAAATTAAAAGCTTTCACTCTTTCTAAGTCAAGATTTTATCTTATTTTTTATAATCAATATTTTTTATTATGATATTGTGAAGTACAGTTAAGGGTTAGGTATACAAATATGCTTCGTTCAGGATTTTAAAAATGAGGAATTAAGCCACAAACTGAGAGAAAATACTTGCAATACACACACATTTGACAAGAAACTAGTATTCTGAATATATAAAATACCTTCATCTGCCATTCAATAGGAAGAAGATAAATAAACCAATTGAAAAAAAAAGAATAAAATATTTTAAACCTTTAAGGAAGACACCTCAAGGAAGAAGATATACAGATGACAAGCACATGAAAAGATGTTTAACATCATTACATGTACATAAGACAGAAAAAATGTAGGAATAGTAAGATAAAATGGGATTACATTGCATATGTCATTTCTAACTTTTTTATTGTAATAACCAAAGAGAAGTACAGGGAAGTGATATGTGTGTATGTGTGTGCACGTGAGAGTATACATGCATGTATGCATTTAGAGAGAGCAAGCGAGAGCACAAAAGAGAAAGAGAATGTATGTAATATATATATTTGGCAACAAAATGAACCCATATGTAATCACTGCCCAGGAGAATACTTGGCACATTGCCAATATCCCAGAGGCCCCCCACGTAGCTATAACATTTACAATCTCCTCACTCTCTACCAGGTTAACTACTATGCTCTGCTGGTCTTCAAGGTCATGATCACCTTAATTTCATTTATAGTTTAACCTTCTATATAAGCAAACCTAAACCATGCCATCTAATTTTGCTTGCTTTTTGCAACTTATGTAAATCAAGTCACATTGTATAAATTCTTATTTGTTTTGCTTCTTTTACTTAACATCAAGTTTGTTAAGATTTATCCAAATTGTTTCTGATAGCTATAATTTGTCCATTTTCTTCCAGCATAATATTCTATTATAAAACTACACAATATCTTCTTCATTGATCCTACAGTTGATGGATATTTGAATTGTTGCTGTTTTCTGACTATTACAAATGTACTCATAAATATTCTCATATGTATCTTGCTTTATATATGCGTGAATTTATATAGGAAATATTCTTAAAAATGGAATTGCTGAATAATAAAGTATGTGCATCTCTAACTTTATTACAAAATGTCAAGCTGTTTTTCCAAAGTGTCTGTACTAATTTAAACTCCCAATTGCAGTATACTAGCATTCTAGTTGCTTCACATCCTCTCCAACACTTTGTATCATCAGAGTCTTTCTTTTTTGCCAATCTGGTTGTACCATGTACATCTACCTCACTGCAGCTTCATTTTTCATTTCCTCAATTACTAATTAGGTTGAGTTCCTTTTTGTATGTTTAGAAGACATGTGGATATTCTCTTATGGGAAATCTGTTTAAAGTGTCCACATTTGTATCAGGGTGTTTCTGGTTGGTTATGTTTCAGTCTGTTTCTGGTTGCTTATGCCCAAGAGTGAGAAAATGACTTGCTTTTGCTTTTCCTTTTGCTATTTTCTGAACTACTTAAAAAATAAAATAATAAAAATTCTGAGGACCAGGCATAGTAATTCACACCTGTAATATCAGCACTTTCAGAGGATGAGGCGGGAGAATTGCTTGAGTCCAGGAGTTTGAGACCAGCCTAGACAACATAGCAAGACCCCGTCTCCACAAAATATCAAAAAAATTAGCCAGGTGTGGTGGTAGTATGCGCCTGTAGTCCCAGGTATTCAGGAAGCTGAAGTGTGAGGATTGCTTGAGCCTAGGAGTTTAAGACAGTAGTGAGTGGTGATTATGCCACTGTACTCCAGCCTGGGTGGCAGAGTCAGACTCAGGCAGAAGAAGGAGAAGGAGAAGTAGAAGAAGAAGGAGAAGGAGAAGGAGAAGGAGAACAACAACAACAACAATACTAACACACTTACTTTAGTCTGCATGGTATTTAGCTGCATGCTATTTCATTACTCCCCTTATGATGGAATTGAAAGCTATTTCCCATTTAAAAGTATCACAAATAAAAAACCAAATAAGCATAATCAGAAACACAAAAGATGAAGTCACATCCGACCCTGAAGAAATACAAAAGATCATTAGAGACTACTACGTACACTTGTATGGAAACAAACTTGAAAACCAGAAGGAAATGGAAGACTTTCTGACATCACACAACCTACCTAGGTTGGAACAAGAAGAAATTGAGACCCTAAATAGACCAATAACAATCAAGAAAATCGACCACGTAATAAGAAAACTTCCTACAAAAAAAAAGCCCTGGTCCAGATGGCTTTCCAGCAGAATTCTACAAGACATTTAAGGAGGAGCTGATACCAATCCTACTGAAGGTATTCCAGGCAATTGAAAAAGATGGAACTCTCCCCAAATCATTTTATGAAGCCAACATCACATTGATACCCAAGCCAGGGAAAGATCCAACAAAGAAAGAGAACTACAGGCCAATATCTTTGATGAACATAGATGCTAAAATTCTCAACAAGATCCTAGCAAACCGGATTCAGCAATACATCTCAAAAATCATCCAGCATGACCAAGTAGGCTTCATTCCTGGCATGCAAGGCTGGTTCAACATTCGTAAAACCATAAATGTAACTAAATACATCAACAGACATAAAAAAAAAAACCCACAGAATTATATCATTAGATGCAGAAAAAGCTTTTAATAAAGTCCAGCACCCCTTCTTTATAAAAACCCTCAAACATCTAGGCATACATGGAACATACCTCAAAATAGTAAAAGTCACCTACAAGAAACCCACAGCCAGCATATTCCTAAACAGACAAAAATTGAAACCATTTACCCTGAAAACTGGAACAAGACAAGGATGCCCACTCTCTCCCCTCCTGTTCAACATAGTATTGGAAGTCCTGGCTAAAGCAATCAGAGAAGAGGAGGCAATCAGAGGTATTCAAATAGGAAAAGAGGAAGTCAAGTTATCTCTCTATGCAGATGATATGATGGTGTACCTTGAAAACCCAAGAGAATCTGTCAAAGTCCTCCTTACATTGATAAAAGCCTTTGGCAAAATCTCAGGATACAAAATAAATGTACAAAAGACAATCGCATTTCTCTACACCAATAATAAGCAAACAGAAACCCAAATAAAAAACACAGTTCCATTCACAATAGCCACAAAAAAATGAAATACCTTGGCATCTTCCTAACCAGAGACGTGAAAGACCTTTACAATGAAAATTACAAAACACTGCTCAAAGAAATCAAAGCCGACATGAACAAGTGGAAAAATATCCCATGCTCATGGATCGGAAGAATCAACATTGTGAAGATGTCCATCTTACCTAAGGCAATCTACAAATTCAATGCAATACCCATTAAATTACCAACAACATTCTTCTCAGACCTAGAAAAAACAACACAGGAATTCATATGGAAACACAAACATCCAAGAATAGCCAGAACAATCCTCAGCAAAAAAAACAAAGCAGATGGTATCACAATACCAGATTTCAAACTTTACTATAAAGCTACAATCATCAAAACAGCTTGGTATTGGTACAGGAACAGGCATATAGATCAATGGAACAGAATTGAGATTCCAGAAGCAAAACCTCAATTTCTCAACCAACTCATCTTCGACAAAGCCCCCACCACCTACCAATGGGGAGAGGAGAACCTATCCAGTAAATGGTGCTGGGAAAATTGGCTGACCACATGCAGAAGATTGAAACAGGACCCCTATCTATCCCCATGCACAAAGGTTAACTCCAAATGGATCAGAGACCTAAATGTAAAACCTCAAACCATAAGAACCTTAGAAAAGGAAGGAAATACTCTCATGGAAATCGGAACTGGCATCCAATTCCTGTACAAAACCCGAAACCCATGGGACTTAAGAGAGAAGATAGACAAATGGGACCTTATTAAACTGACAAGTTTCTGCAAAGCCAAAGAAACCATCAAGAGAGCAGGGAGACAGCCTACAGACTGGGAAAAAGTATTTGCCAACTCTAGGTCTGACAAAGGCTTAACATCCTGGATCTACAAGGAACTGAAATGTACTGAAAAGAAGAAAACAAACAGACCCCATTATAAAATGGGCAAAAGATATGAACAGACACTTCACAAAAGAAGACATTCGAGCAGCCAACAAGCACATGAAGAAATGCTCAACCTCACTAATCATCAGGGAGATGCAAATCAAAACCACACTGAGATACCACCTAACTCCAGTCAGAATGGCAATTATCAACAACTCAAAAAATAACAGCTGCTGGAGAGGGTGTGGTGAAAAGGGAACACTTCTACACTGTTGGTGGGAGTGTAAACTAGTGCAACCTCTGTGGAAAGCAGTGTGGCGATTCCTAAAAGCTCTAAAAATTGACCTTCCATATGACCCTGCAATCCCCCTACTGGGAATATACGCTGAAGAACACAAATCACTCTATAAAAAAGATACCTGCACACGTATTTCGCTGCAACCTGGATGGAGCTAGAGTCTATGATACTGAGTGACCTCTCACAAAAACAAAAATCCGAATATCACATGTTCTCACTCATATAATGGACCTTGAACATCCAATGCAATACTATAAGAAAATGACTAATGGTACTGGGAAACTATGGGAGGGAAGGGGGATGGGATTAACAGTAGCAAATATCTGTCGGGGGATGGG